>NW_027153415.1:0-330 GCF_002600585.1 Cystoisospora suis
CACTCGCCGGTGAATCGAGCCGGCAAAAACACGGTTTCCACCCGATCCCGGGCAAGGAACCGTGCAAAATGAAAAGGAAATGCACATTAATGCACCCTACAAACCCCACATTCTGCGTCCGACGCAGAAGCAGAACGAAATCCCCGCGGGCCGAAGCCGTCGAGCTAGGCCAGGCGGTCCCCGTTGTGCAGTGTGCATAAGTCAGTCGGTGTTTGGTGCGAAAAAACTCGTTCCCAGCGCGGAAACTGCGAATAAATGGATGGCTTCTAGTGAAGCCTAACGTTTTGGCTCCTTCTGAGCCAGAAAAGAGTAGTGGACATGGTGAAACGG
>NW_027153415.1:797-1356 GCF_002600585.1 Cystoisospora suis
CACCAAGAATCATTACAGCGTGAGAGTTGATGTGTGCAATCGGTGGACGACAGTAGACACGTTTTTTTTGGGAAGGAGTGAAGAAACTCGGACGTTATTAAAAACCGCTGGAACTATTCTGAGACCGGGGAGAATCCCTCGGAGAAGGTTAGGATCAGCCTTAGTAGACACCATTCTTTTGAAGGACCCCTTTGGGGAGACTTAGCTGCGGTTTTCGGACCGATAACCGGTCGGAGGAGCGTCGTGTAGGAACATTTGGGTAGATCCGTAGGTTGGAAGTGGAAACCTACCAAAAAAACCATCCCCCCCCAGGCTGAGATTCGTCGTGGAAGTGACAGCCCGAGAGTAGAGGGAGTAACCTTTGGACGACAGACCGGCGCGGAAGCACTCCTCCAAGGCGACTCAGGCGGCACAGAAGGATTCCCCGGGATCTGTCGGCTCTAACCCTGAGTGGTAGGGGGAACCACTACGGCTACTGCGTGTATAAAAACCCTTAACCCAGGTGACCTCACCCCGGAACAGTCGGCCCGACCGTCCACCTAAGAGCAAGTAACTGTCG
>NW_027153416.1:0-2958 GCF_002600585.1 Cystoisospora suis
TGAGCGAATTTCTAGTATGGGAGAAGACTCACCAGTGCCTAGTCGAGAGGTCACACCCACCAGTCGCCCTTCTCGGCTTCGCACAGCGACTCCACCCCTAGAATCATTACAGCAATATTCCCGCAGGGGAACGATGAGTCGATATTTTTCTTACGTTGTAAAACGTGAAGAATTTATTAGCTCATTGAAGTGAAGTTATAGTTGTCGACGCTGGAAGAGACTGAGAATCATTGGCTTGGTGAAGTGAGTGTTGGGAAAACGGTGTGATGTTGCGGTTGCACCAGGGCGTGCAAGAACAAACTTAAGGATGTTTAATAGCATGCATTAAGTCGAACTTAATATTTTAATCAATAAGCAAGGTGTTCAGAGTGGGGGAACCACTCTAGAGTTGTTGGGAATTTGCACGCCTGCTATAAAGCAGGAAAGTTAAGGCAGCGCACCCTTTTCCGGGTAGCGTGAGCCGTGGGTAAACGAACTCTGCGCCGCTGCGAGTTAGAGTTAACTCGGCAGCGTAAGGGAGCGTTATGGACTAGGTAACGTGTGCTAGGTAGTCCTCGTAAAATTAATAAATTTTCTTTGTGAACGTGGGTGCTGCAGTAGTCGCGAGAGCTACCTTTGTGCAGTGTTGCCTGGGGCGGAAAGCTCGTCAGAGTCGCCCTCCCGAGCGCCTCAGTTATCACAGAAAAGGTAATTACGGGTAGAGTTAGCGTCAGGATTTTGCAATCCTGCCTCGATCGCCACGAAATAGTGGCCTATTTTTATCAAAGTGGCGATCGTGAACGGTACGAAGTCAAGGCAAACGTCCACGACCGGCCGGACTCCAAGCTACGTAACAACGCAGAGAAGGAGGAAAGAGCCCTCGCGAGCCGGCGATAATAGCCATCAATTCTAGCGGCCAAGGGTTCTCTAGCGCTCAGGCGTCGAAGCCGGAAGACCAAACGTAAGAGCAGGAGATCGACGCACATCGAACGCGAGAGTCAAAAGAACGACAGGCGGAGCGGACGAGGTCTCCAAGGGCCAGGAACGGCCACACCACGCACCTAGTGACCTGACAATCTCAGGACGGATCCAGCAGGGGCATACCGGGAGAATCACAGCCCCGCAGAAGACAAAATCACCTCGCAAGAACATTGAGCATCCTCAGCAGATCGCCAGCGCATCGCCTACACCGTCGCCAGAGAGGAACAGAGCACGGCGCAAGCAGGACAAAAAGACTGGCGCCTTCTAGGGAAGGCTAAAAGAAAAAAGGGAACCACCGAAACCACTGGGGAGCGTTTCCAGGGGAGAGAAACCTGTTTCGCGTAGGGGAGATGCACGACCCCGTGTCCGTGATCTGGAACGAGGGACGGGGATTGCATGGCGGTCTCGCGCGGCACCTATGCCTCGCACTGCCTTAAAACCAGTCTAGTTAGATAGAGGAAAATAAGAGGTATCTAGAGATACCTAAATTATAGCTGTAGTCGTAAAGCTAGGAAAACCGATAGTTTTCACCAAATCAGTCCGAAGCCGGGGCAAGCGCTGTCTACCCCGCACTCGCGCGCAGCGAAACACGATTTTGTCCGATCTCAGCCGCCAGGGCACTTCCAAAGCTAATTCAAACTGCAATAGGCATTATGTGCGATTTTAGGAAATAACCCCGCATTCAAGCGGGTAAACAATTTTCCCGGTAAATCGCAAACACCGAATTTCCCGGGCTGCGCTACACCGCGCTAGGCAGCACGGCCACGGGATCACACGCTTAAGTAACAAGGAGGGCTCCTAAAGGAGCCTAATAGCGTTAGCGTAGGCAGGCAAACCCAGGCAGAGCCTTGAAGCTCAGAAAGATGGAAACACAAACAAGAAATGAGGAGAAGGCCAACTCGGGCCGAGAAGCAGGTCTTGTAGTCGGGCAGCTAAACTGACCCACGGTCCGGGAGAGGCAAACCACGGTCCGCAGATTTCAGGAGGCGCGTAATATGGCTCCTAGGGGAGCCTAATCCAGCCAGAACATCGTTACAACAGGGGAATTAGTCAGAGAAAACACAGGACGGCCCGGAACGGCCAGAAATTCTCACGCACGAAATTCTCCCGCTTTAGAAGCAGCATGCGAAAGGCGCCGCAAGACAACGGGCGCCGCGCGCAAAAAGACAGAAGGCAGTCCGGCAGGGCAAAACACAAGCTTTCCACGTAAATTAGGCATCAATAGAAAGCAGACGGGATTTGCTAACCATCTAGCCCTAGAAAACACAATGAGGAAGACGAAACAGACACGGGAACCACACAGGGACCCCCGGCCAGCCACGACGGCTCGCAGGAGCCAACTCACTCTCCGGTGAATCGAGCCGGCAAAAACACGGTTTCCACCTGATCCCGGGCAAAGAACCGTGCAAAATGAAGAGCAAATGCACGGGTACGGACCCTGGAAACCCCACATCCTGCGTCCGGCGCAAAAGCAGGATGAAATCCCCGCAGGCCGAAGCCGTCGAGCGAGGCTAGGCGGTCCGCAACGCGTAGTGTGCATGAGTCAGTCGGTGTTATGGTGCGAAAAACTCGTTCCCCGTGCAAGAACTGGGTAAAAGGGGATGGCTTCTAGTGAAGCCTAACGTTTTGGCTCCAGTCGAGCCGGAAAGAACTAGTGGGCGCGGTGAGACGGCCCCAGGCCGCACCGGACGGGCTGCAGCACGACCGGCCGGGGCCTGAGCTGTCCCCCGGGCGTCTGGCCCAGCCCCGCATACACGCCGAACGCACACCTCCAGAGCCAGGGAGGCCGGAATGTGCGCGACACGGCCAGATTAGCACACGATAGGACTTCGAATCGGCAGAAAAGATCGAGAGGCGTGCAACGGATCACGCCGCACTTTCAGGGGGGCCGCGGACGCGAAGATCCGTCCTTCGTCGCCCGGGCCCGTAGAGCCCCAAGGAGAGCCAGAAGAGGATCGACCACAGGGAGTGTTTTCGCAAGGTTAGGAAGAGTCTGAG
>NW_027153417.1:0-26160 GCF_002600585.1 Cystoisospora suis
CATAATATAGAGAGATAGATATATAATATAGAGAGAAAGACAGATTTATAGAGAGATAGATACATAATATAGAGAGATAGATATATAATATAGAGAGATAGACACATATAGAGAGAGATAGATATATAATATAGAGAGATAGATATATAATATAGAGAGATAGACACATATAGATAGATAGATAGATAGATAGATAGATAGATAGATTAAAGTCATCTGCGCAGGGGAGAAGGCAGGAGGTTGGGTGCTCCCCCGGACGAAGAGCTGAGTGTCTGTACACTCGGGCCTTGTGTGTGTATTCATCTCTTTATTCCTGTAGAATTTCCTTCGTACGCATGCATCGGGAAGTTTTCGACCTCACTCAAGCTCCTCCTCTTCATCTTCCTCCTCGTCTAGTTCTTCTTCTCATTCGGCCTATCTTCATAAAGGAGGGGCAGGAATCAAAGCAGCAGTTTCTTCTTCTCCGTCGTCTTCATCTCGAGGGATTATAAGTGGGGGGAGTTACAGCCATCCACCCTTCTTCAATACAACTCATCATACAGGGAGACAAGATCCTCATATGGTTCCGTCGGGTATTGCTAGCTCAAATCCTTTCTCTGCGGCTGGTGCTTCTGCTGCTCCTATGACTGGAGAAGGAGGGAGAGGAAATCACAATACGAGTAATAGTAATCCTTTCTCTCTTCATGAAGAAGAACATGCTCGTAACACTAGCAATTACAGTCGCGGAGCCGGGGGGGGACATCATAATCATCATAACCCTTTCAAAGCTTGACAAGTAGATAGACAGATAAAAGATAGATAGATAGATAAAGGATGGATAGATAGATAGGCAGCTTTGGCTGATCAGTTCGTTTTGCTTTAGCAGTGGTTTGTGTGTGTGTGTTATGAGACATATGTTTGTATGTGTTTGCCCTCCTTGGGGAGAGGGAGGAGAAGGAGGAGACATATGTGACTAGATAGCATATGATGTGTGGGGGGGTCACTGTTAGTCTCAGTGTGTGTAGATCTGCATGATGATTCTCCGGAAGAGAGACAGAGAATGTTTGGTTCGGTCGTGTTTTGGTATAAGCTTCATTTCTTTTGCGAGGACATTGTTTGTACATATGTGTATAGTATTCGAGTGTGAAGTTGGTATGAAAGAAAGAGAGAGAAATCGGACTGGAAGTTGGTCGGAAAGGAAGCAGAGGTAGAAATAGGTATGATCGACTTTTCTTTGTTTTCGATAGCGTTTCTGGAGAGACATTGTGAGCTCTTATCAGGAGGGAGGAGAAGAGAAAGCGAAGAGCAAAAAGGCGTAGGTGTTCCTATCGAACAGCCAGCCAGCCAGTCAACATGTGCCCCGTGGTCTCTTCGGGGCAGCAGAGAGAGTCTAAACAGAAGCGGCCTCTCTCTCACTTAAGGGAGAAGAAATGTCCTATCAAGCATTACGCTGAGTATACACACGACACGCATTAATAGACAGGTGCCGATGTGACGGATAGAGAGGGTAGCACAGATGGATAGATAGACAGATAGGTAGATAGGTACGCAGATAGACCCCTCTACAGCTCTTCATGGGGTGTGGCTCTCCAATAAGTTGGGATCTTGTATAGAGGAAGAATTCCGTATAGAGAGAGTTCGAGAGAGAGAGTGTGTGTGTGTCTGCGACATGGTAGTTCGTTGTATTGTGTAGGCGAACATTGGAAGAGAGAGAAAGACAGAAAGAGATATCATGGGCGCGAGAGCAAAGAGAGGCTTCATTTGTTTCGAGAAGCTCTCGTGTCTTTTGATTGCTTTCTTCCGATCCATCTGTTTCTTGTTCTTTTATTAGCTTCAGCATCGTAGCAGTACTTCCAGCCACATTTCCTTGCACTCCGACTCATTCCTTTTCTTTTACTTGTGACTTCCATCGTCTTATACTCGGTATAGAGCCGAGATATAAAAACAGGAGAAAAAGGGAACGGACAAAAACAGAATCCTCGATGGTCTCTGAAAGTGAAGAGAGAGACATGGCCAGAGAGCAATGTCGGCACCCCGGTGAGGGATCTTAGCCGTTCATATCAGGCTATGACCACTTCAAGAGAGAAGAGAAAGTGAAGTGTCTCTCGTCGAAGACGCCGACGCCGTGTAGGTGACAAACGCACTCAGCAGTCCATTTCTACAGGAGAATCGAGAGAACGCAAGAAAAAAACTCGCAAAGAAATTTCCACTGTAGGGCTTCCTCCTGGAAAAAAGAAAGGAAGTCTCTAAGGCCCATATATAGGCAGATTGCTGTGTCGAGTTACAAGCTTCTTTTCTGAACTAACTGCCTCTTCCTTGGTTTCTCGGGATAAAGCGAAGGGGACGGGCAGCTGCCACACACCGGGGTTCTCTCGTAGATCCTTAGCTTCCGGTTATGAGAAGCTGTTTCGTTTTTCTCTTCTTCATTGCCCGTGCAAGTTAGCTTCCTGGGTCTCTTCGTAGGGGTGTCACGAAAGTGACGGACAGTCACCGGCATGCAGCACGGCCCCGGGATAGCAAGTGAATATTTTTTTACCTATACCTGTTCTCTGTGCACAAAAGCGCTGTTTAGATACTAGGAAAGTAAGGCATGCTTGGGATTGCCTACCCGAAAGATGGGAGACGCCCAGCTACCCCCGCTTCGCGCCAGGTTCACGCAGTATTCCTTCGGACAATGTTAAGAGTTAGCTTTCTTTCGCGAGACTCTCACAAATAAATGCCTAAGGAGTTGCTTACAATCACTCTGTTTCTAAGCCGACCCAGCGAAGGGGCTCGGGAAGAGGTGCCTCGACCCCTCCCTGTATGGTACGAAGACTGGCAGTAGTTGTAGTAGGCGGTCTACCTACGTCTGACGGAATGCTTGCGTGTAAATGTTGCGAGGACTGGTAGTAGTCGTGGTAAACTGTCACCTACTGTCTAACAGCGAAAAGGCTTGCGCGTGAAGACCACGTCTTCAGTTCTTGACGATACGTCTCCTCTCCAGTATTTGTGCAACGTGTGCCGTAGAGAGATTGTAACAGAAATATGACTGATTTACCGGCGGCTCTTACATTATCTGCTTTATCTTACGATGCACTTGGTTGATTATCATGGTCATGGAGTCGCTCGCTGGCGTTCCCTGGTAATGAGAGCAGGGGTACTCGGGAGTAGGAGAGATTTCATCCTTACGTATATATATATATAGTCATCCCCCCCGTATCATCAACAAGGGTAAGGTCAGTCAGTTCGGCATGGTAAAGAAAGAAGGCCTGAACAGCCTTTGGCTTCTTGTTTCTCAATGTCCTCACTCATTCTCTTGATTCAGTGTGCCTGCACGGAGAGACACGACAGACGCCTACCTGCACCACAGGGTGCCCGCCGTCAGGTGTCCCGGGTTCTTCAAGGAGCAAAGAGAAGCGAAAACAAACAAAAAAACAGCTGAAGGCGAGCGAAAGTTCGGCTTTGCACGAAAAAAACAAGAACTAATACAGTGGCGAATCACCATAATAATAATAAAACTACATGAAGAAGGAAGTAGCAGAACACACACCACCCCGACCCCGCCCCCGGCCCGTTTCTTGGGCACAAGCAACAAAGACCAACTCCATTCATTTCCTTCCATCCCTCTCTCTCTTTGCTTGCATGTTCTTCTTCCGCCCCTGTTGTTCATTCATTCTTTTCTATCTCTTCTTGATCTATGATCCAGATGATTTTCATCTGCGTCACAAGAACGTGACTTATTAGAATAGTTAACCATAGGCGTCTTTAGCTGTCTGTCCTCTTGTTTGGTGTCGTGTCTGTCTCTCTCCCTTCTATCCGATCTATCACCACCCGCATGCACCTTCACAATGTATACCTACCTACCTCACTAAACCTTCTCCGCTAACCATCTGTCCCGGACCGAAGCTCTGCGGTCGATTCTGCATGGCGGTAGTGCTACTGTCTTGTCTAGCGAATTGTTGGGAAAGCTGATTGATCAGAGGGCTTGTTGTGGTTGCTTGAATGTTCCCGGCTAAGATATCGCTCATCATCGGGGCAGGGATACCGGTGACATCTGGATCAGCCCATCCTGTGGGCACAGGTCCAAAAAATTTGTCAATCCCTGACACGTCCGTTGTCATTAAACCATCTGGTAGAGCTTTCACGAATTCCGGGACTTTCACATTCGGGAGAGGAATGAACTGATGAACTTCGATTGCATGCAGTTTAAACGAAATCGGGTTCAATTCTCCTCCAAATTCAGCAGGCTTGCTCACGGCTCCCTTGTATGTTACAGTGGGCTCCAGTTCGCTCGCGGCGTCCTCCGGCCTAAAGTCTGAAAACCATGTAAATAAACAGCAGAAAAACCATACAAATGATGGTAATCTTCATGTAAGCACCCGTGTACGTACTCCAACAAAGAGGTATGTGCACATGACTTGAAGGTCGGATACACTACTGACAGCTCCCTGAAGGAAACCACTGCGTAATGCTCCCTCCACGCATTCACGACGGGCATGTCCGACCGACTGATGAACCTTCTCATATCTCAGCCCAGCAAGTAGTGGTCAGTCCCGCTGATACTGAAAAAGGCATTGCCCTCCTAGCGTCCACAATGGACCATACACTCAATAACTGTCCGGAAGCGGAAACGCCTCCATCCCCATGAAGACCAACGAAGACTCTTGGGGTACATGCCTAGGACGGACACAAGGCTCTTTACTACTCACATGCTTGCTACCGACATGCTCCACTAGCTGCTTGCACTGCATGCGATCAAGAAGTAAGCCTCCAACAACCCCCTTGAACTGTAAAAAAGATAAGCTTGACTGACATCCCTCCCAACAGATTGCCTCGCCTCCGGCCTGCATGAGAACTTCCTTCCCTTACCTCTATCGGAACGAGCTGTAGGAGTCTGCGGCACGGCCACACCACCCATAGCCTGTTGAGCATACTGTTGATTCTGGAAGTGAGCTGTGAAGTCGGGAATCGTCGTCGTTTGCGGGACACCTTTGAACTGTTTCTCATGGTCTTCAGTTTCTTCGTCTTTTTTTCCGAATAGCCAGTTCCACAGTCCTTTCTTTTGATCTTTCTTCATCTTCAGTTCAGCTCCATTTCCCTCTCCAGATCTCGCTGTCGCGCTACCTGACTGTGTCGTCTGCATCTCAACCTGCAAAAACAAGCACATGTCATCAGTCCCCCCAACAGGGCCACAGTCATCGCTCTAAGTCCTGCCTACACACTCGTTCCTTTTTGTATCTCCTCACACTCTACGCGCACGGCATTGATGAGAAGCTTTTGATCCATTCGCTCTACTCAAGCGCGAGAAAGTGAATATTTCTCGAAGCAACTACCAATCACCACCCAGGAACTATGTCTGGTCAGTGCATGCAGGACAGCGTCTGTCCGCTGACTACTCCAGCCGTCTCCTACGACGTCCCTTTCTCTATGAAATGGTTTGACACCACTCTGTCTCTGCGAAGAAACAATGCATTTGAAAGAATGTAGAAGGATGGAAGACCCGTACCTGGGGAGTTGGCATCGGGAAGACGGGTCCCGGAGCCAGCTGAATGCCTGGGACCTGGGGACGAGAGCCCGGTGCGTCGCCAACAAGATCTCCCCTAACTACGTAGTCTTGCATAGATGAGCCAGATCTGGCGGAGTATGGAAGTTCCTCAGACTCCATTTGAACCCCCGGCACCATGCTATACATCGACCCTGCTGTGACCAGAGGGGGAGCCGGCGTATCTAAGATGAGAAAACAACACACACCGGTGGAATGGACAGAGATATTCATCCCATCTCTACGATAAGGAAAAGCGTAAGAAGTCAAAGCCGACGATAGACAGGCAAGAAAGGAAGAATAAAGAAAAACTCCGGAACCGACGGCAAGTCACTGCCGTTGAATGGATGTGTGTGTGAAGAGCGCGGTATTCGCGCTACTGGACACTGCGGCTCTCCGAAAGCCTGTAGCACGGGGGATGACGACAAATGCACGAAGAGCAAGCATGCCCTATCAGTCGTACACCGAGTCGGAGGAGTCGCGGTTGAGACGTAAGAGCTGAGTGTGTACACGATTAAAAAACCGTTGGTGCCGACTGTACTGGAAGGTCAACTGTCCATAGGCGCGTGCGTCTATACATTTGTAGGAGGCATACTACGAGACAACAAGGGATAGCGCATCTGGTACATGCGAGGTCCTCTTCGTCGTTCAGACAAAGAACCATTACTACCACTACTACTCACCAGCTGATGGGAGGTAGACCTTCTCCCCTGTCGATCGGATTGTGTAAGAGGGTTGTTGGCCACAACACGGCGAAGCTGGGCAGTAAGGGGTCGCAGTTTGAGGAGGATCTTTGACGTATCGAGTTTCGGGGTAAGGGACGATGATCGGAGGAGGACAGTCTAGCTCAACGTCGAATTTCGGCACATACTTGTATACAGGGACGTCTTGGTACTTTTCCTTCCATTCATACTGCATCACCTCAACCTCTTTCACGACCTCAGTCACCTTGGGAATGATCTTCTCCTTTACATCAACGATGACCTCCTTCTCCACGTACCTGTCCTTATACTCGATCTGAGGCACTTCTACTTCAATCACTTCTTGTTCTCCTTCGTACTTAGGGATAGGGCGGGGTACCTCACGGACGTCCCACTTCGGAACGAACTGAGGCGCATAGCCTACCAAGACAGGGACTTCGACATCTCTGAAGGGAGACACACGAAAACCATCCACAGAAGAAAAGGGGTGGCACTCAGGACTGTGAGATGCCTCATTCATGTGGTATAGCTGGTTGAATGCGCGTTTCTCAAAGGAAAGACACTAGCACAAGGGAGATAGTGTTAGAGATCGATTCAGAGTGAGCAGACCTCTTCGGCTACGCTTACAGCAGACGTTAGAGTCCGGTACACATGCTTGGACTATGAAGCGTATTGAGATGAAAAAGGAGACGCGAGCACTTATTTGTGGTCCGAAGAGACAGGAGAACTGTTGACTACCTATGGTGAGACCGGGGGTATATGCATGAGAGAAATGCAAGGTGTCTTCGGATTACCTCTCAATCGTCTTTTCAACCGAGAGAGGAATTTCAGCCTCCTGGAGAGCAATATCCATCTTAGGGACCTCATGGACCGCGCTTTGATTGTAGACACGAGGGACGACGGTATCCTTGATTTCGACATGAGGAACCTCAATGTACTTGTCACGCCTGTACACCTCCTGGTATACAGGGACTGGGACAACTGGCTGTTCGGCCTGCAGTCTCACGTTGACGCGTTCTACACTCGGCACCGTACTACCCTCGGGGCCACAACCGCTCTGGCAGAGCGGGGAGCCAGCGGGGCTACCGGGCTGAGGTGTGTGCGACATTGTGTTTTACTGTTGCAACACCGGGATACACCCAAAGATGGCAATGAGCGGCGTAACTCTTTCGCGGACAAAAGATACGCTGGAAGCGAGCTGAAGAAAAACAGCAAGTGAGAAGCAAAGGAAATAGTGGTTAAGAGGTCCGGCTCGCTGCTCGACAGCTGTCTGGATCGAGTTACTCCCGGACGGCAGCCCCCCTGTACTGCCCAAAATTTATAGAGCGTGTACTTTACAACAGAGCAAGCCGTAACCGTGCAGAAGGGTAAATGATGTAAAAACGTCCTCTACCGAAGAAGTGGACAGCGCTGACCCAGTACCACCCCGACGGCGACTGCCAGTAAGAGTGGTGTAACAAACACGGCGAACTACCGGGATATCACAAGAAAAAGGCACCTAACCATGAGGGGCGCAGTTGCGCCACACTCAAATCGCGTCCGAAGAAGAAAGAAAACATGTCAGAAAAAAAGAAATGCTTGTCAAAGTGTCGACAGTAGCATCCAGCTGTCACCCGCACGCACCCGGGTCGCTAGCCGGCTGTCACTGGCCTTCCTAACTTACCGATGTCCAGAAAGGCCGGAAGCCACTGGCCGTCGAGCCGTGTGGACCCCTGCTGGGACTCGGTAGGGAATGCGACTGTCGGAAAAGCTCACACTTGAATGTTTGTGTGGCGAGACTATGGTACGGTAAATCTCCCGAAAAAATTGAAAACACCGATGAGGGTTGCCTCCGGTGCGAGAGCCCGGGCGCGTGAGATTCGAGTGATGAGTCGACAAACCGATGTCGGGCACCACCTTCAAATGTATGTGGGACTCTGCCAGTGTTCCAGACTGCCACAAAAGTCAGTAGAGAAAACAGGCTGTCAAGCTGAAAAAAAAAACGAAAAAACGAAGGCGAAAAACACCTGCCATATGGTGTCGCCCAAGAAGGTAAGAAATGTCATAGGCCTGTCGCTAGCCGGACAGCGACACAGTGCGAAGGCAGGCAGGCTCTCACAAGACCCAGTGTAGTGGATGAGCATCGTCGATAGAAACTCCTAGCCGCCCACGTCCGGAATGTGTGTCAGCTCCGTCGCGGCACTGCTGACCAGCTAGTCACCCCACCGGTGTTGCATCGACCAAACTGCCCGTCTTTTCTCTCAGAAAAGCACTTGATGATCCGCACTGCGTCACCATGCCAGTCCGTAGCGGTGCAGTGTGGGCAGGTCAGCCCATCAGCGTAGGGCTGGCCACGCAGTTTGTTTCTGTTGCCCGCCAGGGAACGGGCAGCGTTCTCCGATAGTGAGTGGTTGACCCCCATGTTTCTTGCGGTGGACCTGGACGAACGAGAGCGAATTGAGTCCCCTATGCTGTATGAGGGGAAGAATGTCATACGCCGAAGCAGCCCTGGATGTTCCTTGGAAAATTCTGCGGGGAAGACTACGGGCGACTCACCGCTGTTACGCGATTTCCCGGCCTCACCACGAAACTTAGTTTAATAAGTTCACATTCGAAGAACAGAGGGAAGTTCTGTGTTCGTCACTCCGTGCACTACCAACCCTTTAAAAAAGTACGGCGTTGCGGGAGTCCGATGTGAAACTCGAAACTGCTACAACGTGTACTTAAGGAAACAACCCCCGAGAGGATGTCGGCATGCATTGCCCAGGATGCGGCTCAGCAGAAAAGGCGTCTCACTGTGTCGAACGGGGTCGCCGAGTTGTCTGATAAAACAGTATAGTGGGCTTCAGCAGAGCCCCAGTCGGCGAAGACAGCGTTCCTGCGCGCGCTGTCTGGTCCCAACCCCATGAAACCATACCGACGTCCGCCAACTGCTTTCGCTGCCCCCAGCGCAAGCTGGCCGAGATGCCAGGCTGTTGCGCGTATGCAACAACAAAAAGGCGTACCGAACTGTCCCAGACTTTCTAAAGGGTACGGGCAAGGTGACTACAAGCCAAAGAAAGAAGGGTTTTAAGCGCCGGAGCTCCTCGGTTCCGGCTTTCGCCAAGCCCGCGAAGGTTCACGGCGGTCCCCCGGTAGCGGCACAAAACGATGAGGCCCAGGGCCAATGAAAGGAGGTGCACATAAACCAGAGTCGCTGCTGCTGTTTCTGAACCTGCGACGACCATACGACCCGCACTGACACCGGGTCAAAGAGCTTTCAGGGATCGAATTGTATTTTGATGGTCTTAACTTCTTGATCGGTTTTTCCCCTGAGACCGGCGACGTACTTTTTCTTTCTGATAGAGCTCGTACCAGTCGACTTCATGGTATTCTGGTCCTTTTCTTTGAGGATGTATACTTGAGTTTCTTGCTCGGACCGACAGTGAGAAATCATGGTTTGGCAGCTAGTCGTCTGCCTGTTAAGAATGTCCGCCATCTGGAGTGCTCGTCGCCTTAGTTCCCATTCGTTCCAGTGGTACGTATTATCTCTTTGGATTGTCGGGAAGTGAACTGGTGTCATCACCGATGCATCCACTGTGGCGGGCTCATGCATGCAGGCTGCCTGATCGACTCTCTTCAAATCCAAGGCCTCACCGGCTTGCTGCTCACCGGCAGCTTGGCCCAAACCTCTTTTTTGCTTGTTCTCCAAACACAGTCTTTCGCGTTGGTGATGAAGCTCCAAGACGTTTCGCAAGCTCGACCTGTTGCAAGGGACAGGCTGCTATTGTTTGAACCTATGGCGGAAAAAAGGTACTGTGGTCGAGAAGTGCCGAGCCGACGGACGGGGAAATCGGCTCTTTCTGGACACGCGGAGCTGTGGTGCGGCCGTGCTTGCCTGACTAGTTCGCTGCCATCATCCCCGTTACAACTAGTGTTGCACCGTCCAAAACAAAGGAGTTAACAGCTTCCGTGTAGCGGCTGGTGCTGAGGGTACCATCCAGTCACCACGCTTGGATTACGAGGCACTCCACGAATTGCAAACTCTTTGATCTCACTGGCAAACCTCTGGGTCCATGTTGGGGAATTGCCTTACAGCCATCGATTGAAACTTGCCTGGGAAACATGTGATCTAGACCAAGCAGATGGATAAGTGCTGGCTGCTCCTTCACCCTCTGGCGAAGCTGGCGGATCATATCCTGCGGCTGGCGCATAAATTCCTCAGCTGCATCCGCGGTCGAGAACGGGTAAGCACGTCCGTCGTATGCAATGACTCCTGTACACCACCCCAAAACGGTAACAGAGGATGCGAAGTGAACTCATTTCGTTTGGAGTGAGATTGAGCCGGGTGCTTAGTGGCCCGCTATCTCAGTATTTCCGCCACGACATCTCTTCTAGCGGGCCGAGTCCCTGTCCTGTCCGCCGCACTTCTGTTGCAGAATGCTAGCACAATCACGAGTTGTTGGCCATACTGACAACACTCTGCGTATTGAAGCGCATAAATCAGTAACACTCAGGATCCGCCAGTAGGACTTTCTCAAGAGTCCTAGCTATCTTGGGCGGGTGTGCAGACACTTTGAAGTTTTCGCTCCCTGTGGGCGTCGCAACGTCACACCCCTCATCGCAGCCTGACCGTGGGTCTCTGAGTGACTAGCTGCCCACTTTCTTCGACCAGCCCGGCAAATGACAGGCAACAAAACGAAGAACCAGAGACCGGAATGATTGTGCTGTCCTGGACCGGGCATTGAGAGGTCCCAGCTGCCTCACCCGGAGACGAACCTCGCAAGCGCGAACTTGCGTGTTGCACGATTGCGTTATTCCCGTCTAAGGTAAGCGGCTAGCCCCATAATCAGTCATTCTCAAAGAACCATGGGTGATTCTTGTGTCTTTAACCCTAAGCGGAATTTGACGATTACTCTACAGAGGACGCCGCCTCCGAAGTGCCCGGGTGCATTACTCGGAGGAGCTGTCACCCATCGAGGGTTTCCCCGACGAACTATCTTACGAGTCGTGTCGCCCGCCGCAACAAGTGCACCGTGCTTTGCCAGATGATATAGGCAGTTGCCCGCGAGCTCCAAGCAGCAACGGGCTTGCCTGCAAGCTTCTTCATCCAGGAGCGCTGGCACGGGTCCGTCGTCGGAGAGTTTCTCCTCCCCGACAACAGACTGGTTGCCCGCCTCCACTGGAGTCGCCGCCACACTCGCGGCCAGATCCAAATCTTTGCAGTCGGGCGGATAGCTCTCCACCCTGGGCCGGCTGTCAGGAAGTTCGGCAGTCCCATCCGAAGCTGCTTTGCACTTTGTCGCCAAGTCTTCCAGGGAGTGAACAAGGTTTTCGAGTGACGTTAGTCTCCGGCCTTCCTGGAAAGCTCTATGATAGGCAGCTGCGAGCCGTGAGAATCTAGGAAATACGAAGTCTCGGGAAAGAGTTTTCGAGTCACGGACCGCCTGTTTGAGCTCCATCAGCTCGTTGACGCATTCTGAGATAGCTGTTTTCAGCTGCTTGCCAGATTGTACCATGGCGCCTAGCAGGGCTCGCCTGTACAACATGAGTTGAGTGGCATAAATTTGCTGGCCCGACACTGTGTGCGAGTCGCTCTTCCAAGTACCTGTGACCACCAGCACAAGAAACCCGCTTCCCCTACTGTTGCACCAGCCCGGATGCCAGGGTGAAGTTTTAACCACCGAACCGTACGTGCTCGCCACTCCAGAGACGCAGTCCTTTTTCGAACAAAACATGCGTGCACATTGCTCGGGTCATAATTATATGAGGCTGCAAACGCGTCTTTTGGCTCAACGGAGTTTTCTTGCAGGAGAAGTGAGCGCAGAAGCTTTAGATCGGAAATAACGGTAGGCCAGCAGAGGAGACGTGGGAAGAGAAACCTTTGACGTTTCGGGCGGCAGAGCCACCGAAGCGCCACCGGAAGGCCTCGGACTAGGCGGGAGGGCTCTTAAAGCAAATGAGGCAGCGGGTGTGATAACAGAATACCCCAATGGAGCCTGAGGCCTGAGAGCACGCGCGTGCCATTTCGGCTTCATTCACGATGAAGAAGAAAAGGGTCCGAAGTCGTGAAGGAGTTTGCAACGCCCGCATCACCGTATTGAACCGGGTGTGAATCTGCAGTTGGGGACATGCTCTCGTCTTAGCGTCCCCTGCAGGCCGCTCAACCCCTCTTTTCCGAGAAAGCCCACAAAGATCGCGGTGACCGTCAGTAGATACACCGCTTTTTTTCTTTCCGCAAGGAGGGAGGTGACAAACCTGGCTGACTTCGCACTGCTATATCAGACTCCTTACCTCTCCTCGAGACAGGATCTGAAGGTTTCAACAAGATCTCGGAGAGTTCGCGCGTTAGCTTCTCACCCTCCTTGATTTTCTTCTCTAGGGCGTGCATAAGCTCACGTCGGCGGAAGTCGATAAGGTTACGCGGATCGGGCAAGCAGACGCCCCCGCGGGATGATTGCGTATTAAAAATTCGGATGCCGAGCACGATGTGACTTAGCTCTTCAATGTAGCGGCGCTTCTCAATAAGGGGCAGGCTGAAAATTGACTTAAGACTGGCAGCTGGCAGTGCAGATTCCAAGGCTGCTCGGGTGTCGCTTAGCACAGCCTCCTCGTCGGCGGTATCCGGGGAAGTCCAGGGTGCTTGCAAGAACCGTCTGAAGCAGTACTGTAGCACTTTGTCGTAAAGCTTCTTTACCCCCGCTGTGTCCCGAAGCACCGTGAAGGGGCAGTTGACAATCTTGCGGTACAGCACAACGAGCACAATAGCAATAGCAGCCGTGTTGATATCGCCTTGCTTTTGCGAGTGCTCGCTCCTACGTACAAGGCCGGATTCCGCGCTTGCTCACTTGCGTACACGCTTATGCGTCTAGCCTGATGAGGCTTTCTGCCATCCTGGACCTGCCGGCACGATGCAGCAGTGGTAGCACTCTGTGTCATAGCTCTTCTGTAGTTCGTTTGTAGGTCTCCCACCCGACAGCATGACGTCGAGGGGCCTGGTTCACGGAGGTTTAAATATCTTCTTCCCTTGCAGGTAAGACAGCGTCATAATCTTACAATACCTCTGCCGCAGCTTGGCACGTTTACGGTGTTCACGGAGAGAGAATATGTGCCACACTGGACGGCTGTCAACGAGCTGTGCAGCAAGCAGATGGGATTCTCCAGAACATTCTTGTGAAAGTTAGCGGTAGGCGAGCTTCAGCATTCAGACGTTTTCAGATCTATTCCCCACAAGAGGCTTCTTCTCACAACCACTCCGGCGGTGTAACTGCGTGAACCAGAAGAAGTACTCCAGCAAATGAGAGAGACCGAATGCCTCATTCAGCAAAGAAGCGGGCTACCCTGAGTCCTCCCTGCTGGGCAGGAATGGTTCGGGCCCGACGTGACTTAGCTTATCGACAGACGGCTGCCGTCGCAGCTGCCCAATCTCTACACCCGTCGTAAGTGATTTTTTGACGAATTCTTTTTCATGGCGGTCCTTTCCGGATGGACGCAGAAGTCAGTTCGACACCCTCCTTACCTCGTCAGCAAGCACAGCCGCTCGGGCATCTTCCGTCACCGAAGCGAGGCGATACTCCGCGTCCATGAGCGCGGCCTCATGAATTGCTTGCAGTTCCAAGCAGGAGACTTGTGGGGTCCTGTTTGTAACTACTGTAACAAGTCGAGAGAGGATAGCCTCCTCTTCTTCGTCACTTGCTTCGCCCGACAGAATCTTGTCGATCATAAACGTACTTTTTTCATCGTCTGTCGCGGAACACACCAGGTACGCCGCGTACACCTCTGGAATCGGGTGCTGTGCTTCCCGGCATCCACCAACAACGCGCCTCGCCAGGCCTTCCAGCCTCTCCTGCCACGCTTTGTCAGTCGCCATGCTGGAGAACGTGCCCGAGTTGTTGAAGAAACGAGTACCAGCTACTCTTCACCGCCTCCACCTTCCCATTTCTCGCGGAGCGCTAGCGTCACCGGGACCCGCTCCAACTGAAAACCTTCTGGCATCCATCATACATTGCTAGCACGCCGTTTCAAGTCACCTGCTGCCGGGAAGGAATCATGCCGTCACTGTGCCAGAGGCGTCAGCATCTCTCGGGACGAAAGCAGATTGGAGGGACCTACGGGAAATCTCCACTGCAAAGAACAGCGGTCTGCGTGCTAGTCGGGGGGTCGTGAATTTCCCTTCTCACTTTTCTATGCACCAGCTGAACACCCTCCAGTCCTCTGAGTGTCAACCGGAAGCAGCTGACGCAGTTCTTACGGCACGGCAAGGGTTATTTCCAAGCCCCCAAGAACGATTGCTGGTGAGACCAACCCATTATTACTCGTCCTGAGGGACCCCGCATCACGGGGCTGTGAGCCGGCTTACCGGTTTCACAAAAACTTCACTTTCGCTTTTGACAAACAACCTGAACTTCTCTCAGCAAACGTTTGCTGAATCCTTAGCGGAAGTTGGCTCTGCGTGTCCCGAACTCCACATTGGACTCGAAACCAAAAGCGAACACGTCCTCCCCAGTTCACGACTCCCACTCGCGGAACGCTTAGCTGAGTACACTCGCGTCGCTACGGCTCTCGACTCGTGAATGCCTTAAACGGGGGCTCTTGTACACGATGTCCCATTTAGCCCTTGTGTACGGGGACCGCCACTTGGGTGTCCTCCCTTTCTCCAGATGACACTACAGCAGTCAACTCGGCTGCCATGATTGTGTGGCAGTTCATAGTCCGCAGCAAATGCTTAGAAAGCATCTCATGTTTCTACGATGAAAACTGACTTCCGCTCGCCGACTGGCACGGGCCTGTGGTGACTCGCGTTACCAATGAGGCAGCCGGTAGTTACCTTCGGAAAAGTTGTGTGTTTATGCATTCACGCCGAGACAGAGGCCTGCCGTCTTACAGCTCAGAGCTTGGAAACCGCCAGCCACGCTATTCCTACTGCGGCAAGAAGAGTTCTCTGCCTAGCACGTCAGTGTGATCGTCACAAAGACATTCGCGTTTACAGTCGGAAAACTCCGAGGGTAATGCGAGTATGTTTGTTTCCAGTGGAGAGGGCGCGTGTCTGATCTGCACGTTTTATTCCCTTACTGTCAGCACCACTCCAAAGATGAATGCATCGGCGACTGGTTTCTCACGCTGGTCGTCAACATTTGAAATTCAAGGTAACCCAACCCTGTGAGCGCGTCTTGACACACGTTCTGGTGCGGTTCCTTTTCGGTCTTCACCTTTTAAGCGAGCATAACTCAGCATGCATCACAGCAAAACACTGACCGACCAAAGCCTTCGTATTCACGAGGGGAGTCCAGTGGCTCGGCGCAGAAAAGAGACCGCAACCCGGCTGCTTCACCTCTGGTAGATTACCCCTGAGTGAGCAACAGCAAAGCGGCTTCTGTCTTGAATATCCTAGTCACTCGCTGACACCCCAGATTGGGGAAACACACCGACTTGGTCAAAATCACAACTGAATCACTGCTTCTGAAATACCCGCGGCACAGTCACTGAGATCCACACACTTGCTTGTCACGTTTCAGGGGGTGTTAATTAAAAAAAAACACAGGAGAGAAAGGAAGCTAGTGGCGTGATCACTTCAATCATCGCCCTTCAAAAGAAAAGACTCCACTCGATTCTTCTTCACACTATACCACAAGCAGGACCCAATTCTGACTGGTCCAAAAACACGGCTTCTTCCATTGAAAAAAAAAATTGGTTCCGACAAGAGAAGCAAAGATGCCCAAGAGAAATTAGTTGCGAGTTTTCTGACAAGCACCGGACGGAGTCCATTTGGCTCCTTTTCTTGTTGAAGTTATGCCAGCTACGTCATCTCTAGAAATAAAAAAAAAACGCCTCGAGACCTGTTCAGATTGACGAGCTCGAGCGGATAACGTATCACCGGCTTCACCTCTACTTTCCACGTAGAGAAACACACATACAACACATCTACAGGTAAAGAGCTTGACCCGGCTGTCGGAAAGTACATAAAATAAAGGCTGTTCCTGAAAAAAAAAGAAAGCGGAACTGACTCGATTGCTTGTGTCCTAGGATCACCGGAGGAGGACCACCATGAAAAAACTCAGCAGCAAGAACGCTACCGAATCGCATAAAGCCATGATGTTGTTTGAAGAGTCGTCTCCGCCACCAGCGACAAACAAACGACTCAAAGACCTTTGAATAGGAACACACGCATACTGAAGCCGTTCCCGTCCAAAAGGGCACACAAGATAGACTGGGTCTCATCTAGCCAGCGCGTATGGAATATACATACACGAAGGCGTAGATACATACACGACTCCGGCAGAAAGGTATGTTTGTTACCAAGAGAAAGGCCACGGACGAGAGAGGAACTGATAACGAAAAGAAAGAAAAACGTCTCTTGGATCTCTTCAAAGTCAGCAACTACTCAGAAGCAAACCTCAGGTCTCTGACAGAAGATCGTATAGTGCTGACGACACTCCCGAGAACAGATCCACGATGTCGGGTACTTTGAGGGTCGAACCTCGGTCCACCAGTTCTTCTTAGCAAACAAACTTCCAAAGGTGTAATTCCGTCGACTTGTGTCGATGCATTCACAATCGCCGTGTACTGTCCGGAACCTAGGGAAAACATACATTTGACAAGACTCCAAACAGAGAAACACTCGAGGAAGAACAGCGACAGAAAGAAAGAGATAGCCAAGACAAAGGAAACGCCTACTCATGAACGCGCCCCCAGATCAAAGGCCAGTCAGTCTCAACTGATGACGGGAGTCGGCAGCGTTAGAGAAGATGACAATGGAAGCACTAAAAAGTCACAAACTGACTTGAGATCTCCAAGCATCGGAGAGTCTCTTTACATCCTCACCACAAGCTTACTTCACCTCCGAGCAAGAATCCGCGACTTCGCTAACCTGTAAGGTTCTTGACCATAAGGAAAACATTCTCCTACTGAGAAAACCAACCATCCACCTTCGTGACAAACAGGGCGAGGACCCGTATATCGACCACTACAACAGCGGTCTCCGGTCTTTGCTATTTGCGAAAGCTGTCTACGATAATGATGAAGACCCAGACAGTATGACGACTAGCCCCCCCCCAACTGGTGGTCCTGAATACACCACTTCTTGTGTACTTCTGTAAGTGATTCATCTTCCCGGACTGCGACAAAAGCAGCGCCAACCAGCGGCGAGGGAGAGAGAGACACACACACGGAGTAAACCTTTCCACGGCTCAATTATGCGTAAAACTACCACCCCTAAAGAAATGTGTACAAACATACGCGACGTCAGTGTATGTATCGGAGAAAGAATGGAGAGAGACATGACAAGAGCTACACGACAATCATGTATATGACTACCGACCGCTAGTGCCTCCGCCGAGGTGCGCGTATCACCAGATATACAGAGTCCATGGTAAAGCGACAGTGAATACCTACACATGCGAAGTTTCAGTCCATCTGTCGGAGCAAGAATCGACAAAAATATGGAGAAAAAAAGAAAGCCAACTGTTCCTGCGTGGTGCTTTATGCGTTAGCCAGACTCTGTTGCGACGGCCTCACTCCACTCCAGTGTGTTGCTGTGTATGTATGTAAGGCGTTCTCACCAAGGACTGTGTAGAAGACGGTCTTTTTTCTTCGTTTTTTACTCTTCTTCGTGACGAGAATACAGTGTCGAAGGAACGGATAGACAGAAAGCTGATTCGCAAGATAGTCCCGGAGATATATGACAGCTCTTCGTTCTTCTAGTAGAGTAGGAGCTGTGATAGCCACTTTCACACCGATGATGACGATATCCGGCTGTACTGAATAGTTGCAGGAAGCACCTGTCCCCCCTGCACCGCCGCCTTCCACACCTCCATCACTTATATCAGCAGCACGCAGGCATACATAGCCATTCTGTATTAGATCGCCACCATCGTACAAGCCCAAAACAAGAAAGACATTCGCATACTCCGTCGCTATACCATTCCCTTTATTACGTATACGCAACAGACGCCTGACACGAGAACCGATCCCGCCCTTACCACCACCACCACCGCCTTGACGACGGGCTTGGCTCCCACTCGAGCTACTGCTACCACCGGCGCCAGCTCTTCTTCTTCTTCTGTCCTGCCTGACACAGCAAGGTCCAACCGCCCCTTCTATATGCGGGACTCCATCTCCCCCATCTTTCTTCGGTCTCCGACCCACAGAAACAGGATAAACGCTGTAAGTTGAATTCCTTCTCCCTGTTCCTACCTCCGTACTCACCTCTCCCCCACGAACTCCCCCTGCCCCATCCACATGATGGGGGTGTGCGAGAGCTGACGGAGGGACACTTGTGAATCGCGGTTGACTCCCAGTCCCAGCTCCTTGTCCGGGCTGACTTCTGCTCTTCCCCCCCCCTGCCCCTACTCCTCCTTTGGCTGGTTCTGTCACACTACGGCGGTTCTTAATGGGACCACTGACGGTACTCACGATAGTGGCCGCTGTAGCATCTCCATTAGGTGTTGAGTTGACAAGCGCTCCTGTTGGGGCCTGATTAGTCGGGGCACCCGTCATCTGCTCTCCAGACCCTCCTCCTACTCCCCCTGTCGTTTCAGGATGGGGAGAACCCGAGAAATCTCCTCCTCCGCCGCCTCGACGTTCTACTTCTCCTTCTCCCCCCCCATCGCTGCCGTTGGTCGCTCCGTCAGCCGTGCCCTCCTTGTCTTCCGCGTCTTTCTTTTTACGGGGGGAGGGGAAAATCCGGAAAGACCGCCCCCGCCCCGCCTTCATGGTTCCTGGAGTCTCAAGAGACGCCATGGGGAAATTGACGATTTCCCACCAAGCAAGCAGTTGCAAAAAAAAGGGAGAACACGAAGGATGCACTTGAATCTAGAAGAGACAAGTTTAAACCGTGACAGAAAAGAGAAAACACACACTCTGTCCGAGTAGCTCAGCAGGCGAGCGAAAAGAAAGAAGGTGGACCTGTGGAGGATATTGAAAAAAAAACACAGAGATGGACGGATACAGGATATCACAGGAGCCTACGGGTGAAATGTAGAAAAAAGGAAAACAAACTAATCACTCTCTCCCTCTCCTAAGAGAGACACGTTTCCGTCACTCATCGGGCCACCACTTGACCCTATACAGCGCGAAGAGGAAGCTTTCTCTGGCCACTCTTCTTACAACCTTCGTGAAGTAAGATGCCCAAGAGAAAATCCTCTCGGTTTTTCCATTTCTAGGTAAACTCCCGGTCGAAACAGCAAACGAAGAACAACAGCTACCCCGGCAGAAGGGACCGTGCACCAAAAAAAACAGGGACACGAAAAAGCAAGGCAGAATGACGACGAGATCAAGTCTTCCTACTGGGATCACCGCCACTCGGCCTCTGATTTCTTGTTGGAAACACCAAGAAAACAAACACTCACACTGAGGGCAGCGAACATGTACCACAAGAGGAGACAGGCAGCGCCGGGTGATGGTCCGGCCCGGCCTGTCCTTGGGGAATACGGAGACGGCGAGCAAACAAGCTTACGAGCTATCGCTATCTTTAATGATAAGTGGAAGAAAGCGCAACTGAGTGAACCCGCGCGCCTGAAGCAAAGTAAAAAGGTTCCGAGTTTAAAAGAAAAGCAGTGACCTCGACATCAGAAAAAGCCCAAAACAACGAGACGAGAAGGAAGATTTACTGACGGTCAGTCATCGCGACGCATTCAGCGCTGCCAAGAGCAGTAAGGGAAGAGAACTGGGAGTATGCTCTTGGAGACGAAGGGAAGTTTCAAAAGAAAAGGGTTCCCTGCTCCCCGAAAACATCGAAACACATCTCTCTTTGGTGGTTTTTTTCACAGGGCGCAAAGAGGGAGAGGAGAGCTATGAAACACTTGATTTCAGACTGTAACGCGTGAAAAAGCAGCAGGCGATTGATTAGTTCGAGAACCTAAGCATCTTCGAGTGCTGGTCAATCAGCAACTTCAGTCAGAATCGCGACAGAAAAGCTTTGAGGGAAGGCGAAGGGGACTGGGGACGCTGAACCGGCAGGTCTGTAGATATTCCGGAAGGATCGAGACGAAAGGAAAGGCGAAGAGGAAGCACAACCGACAGGAAGAGCACAGTACAAGTCTGAGAAGTTTGAGTCGACTTCTTCCATTGTTCGGTAAGAGAGATTAAAGTGGGCCGGGCACAGAGCAGCAGAAGCTTATGTTCGTGCCTCTCTTGTTACATGCAAATGACTGCAGCGTTGGCCTCCCTCTGGGTCCCTGGTGCTCACCGATTGTTTTCAGAGTTCTAGGTCAGCTGAAACTCTTACCGACGGACCTCTCGGTCATTATTGGTCATGACCAGGAACTCGTAGGGACGGAACGCTTCAGGTAAGTGTAACAACGCTCGGACATCTGCAGGCTCTTCTGTGACGGTACAGCCGAGTGAGAGGCGGGTTGGATGCTCCGCCCTGCCAGTGAAGTCAGACATTCTTACAGAAAATTCGGAGAACTAATTTGCTACTGTTCCACAGGCACTAGTGTGGGACGTGGACTGAACCGCCTTGAACCAGCATCAGCCGATCAGGGCCGACAGTCCCACCGCCATATTCAGAGACTGAACCGAGGAAGAAGCCGTCAAAACCTGTACCTGTGGTACACGCCGGAGAACTCCTGGTGGTGGTGTCCATGCATGACGGGCAAAACCCGAAAAAGAGGGGACAAGAGAATGCTGTGAATTCTGGAGTTCGTGAATTCGCAGAAGCGCCCCCTCCGCGACCCGATAGCGGGTGGTCGGCTGATTCATCACGGAAACCGAGCCATGGTCTGGGCTCAAGGGTTGGCAGGAAGCTTACATAACGGGTGGGATTCCAATCCAGGTTCAGGATGGTGTTATCCCCGTAGAAGGCAGTAGTGTGTAGCGAGGTAGCCCAGCGGGAGCTTGGAGAGGTTCGTACCCTGGAGTGGTCGACACAGCATGATGTTGCCATTCCGCTGCGGAGGCGCGTCTTCTCCGGGTTCCAGTGCTGGAGCTACTGCAATGAGAGAGGAAGAAGAGGAGAGCTTCCCTTTAGGAGAAGGTGAAGAACATAAGTTGCTTCTTGCTCGCGGGCGCGCCGATTGTTGGCGTCGTTGTTTTGTTTGGCGAAGTGAACAATAAGTGTTCGCGTTGCAGCTGTTAGCGGATAAGAGAGGATCGCGGTTGTTGCCGATCGTTCTGGGCGTGATAGAACTCACGCTCACCTTCGCCACCCTGTGGCTTTCTAAGAAGAGAGTAGCGTTTAACCGTGCTATGATCAATTGCTGACTTCTGACCGCGTGGTGAATTAGGATTGGCTCAATCTGATACCCGACGCAATGAGGGTGGTCGCTCTGGAGTGACCTGTCTCTCTGGGAACTTGTCTGTAGCTCGCCCGTGTTTTTCTCAGGAAGTCTTCCTCCCCGACTTTGAACGCAGAAAGAAGTGCCTTCCCTAGTTTCCCGACACGCAAAGCTGAATACGGTGCAAAGCTGTGCCTCCTCTACACTGAGGACAGAAGGTCTGGAGGGAAGGCCAGCTTGAGCGCTGGGTCTTGTTAGTGTGTCTGCACTGCTGAACGGGTTAGACCGTCGCTTCTGCTATATGCTGACTAGACAAAGATACCCGGAGTTGTGGAGGCCAAGCACCTCTGAGTGAACAAGGTGTACGGTCCTTTTTCATTCAGCGGTGACAGGCCTCCAGTGGTCGAAATGGGAAAAAGAAACCTCTTCGGATACGCTGCCCGAAGGGTTGCTAACTATTGCTCCAGTCTTGACAACGTCACAGGTGTAGGTAGACACTTGTCTGTTACAAAGCCTGTTGCCCGGGATGAAGGCCTGCAATGACACAAAAAAGGTGAGTGTTGCATCACCCTAGTGTGGTTGGGGGAGAATAATCTCCTGTTATTCGGTGAATGCTCGCACTACGGAGCCATCCGTACTGCCTGACGACAGGCTCTCTGCAACGAAGCCCCCTCCTATGGGAGGCATTCCTGTTTAGTCTTGCTCTAAAAAGCTGGCGACTGCATAACAGCTGGGGGATTTTCAGAAATGTCCGTCGTAGGCGGCCGAAACCGGCCCTACAGAAAAAAAGAAGTGAAACAGGTACTTACACTGAACAGCGTGTGAAGGAAAGTTGGAGGTGCTGCGACTTCTATCGGCAACCGGACTATTCAAGGGCTGAGGGTGTGGTTCTGTCACCTTGTCTGTTCACCGTAAGGCTCAAAAGAGTTTCCGCACCAGAAGCCAACGCCTTCACTGGTTAAATCACTCCAGACGCGCCGCACAGCACAATAACATGCATACACCAGAATACGTAGCCGGGCGCCACGGTGTGAGAGGTGTGAGACTGGTAAGAAGCCCGTCGTGCCGATGACTCGCTTTTTTGCACCGCCTCTCCCTTAATACGATGAGGTGAATTTTCCTAACTGGAGATGCTTGTCTGTTCGTCACAGACGTCCCATTCCATGTAGACACACTGAGTGTTACACACCACCTGTCTGCCTCTCCAGTGACGACTGCGGAAAAAACATGTATTCTGTCAAACAGTCAGATTCCAATCCGTGTGGACTCTTCGGGGAGTCCCAGTACCAAAGAGCATCGAGGTTGAAGCGTCGTAGAGACCAGGTTAGTCTAGACAGGATGCCTCAGGATTTACCAAATTTGATTGCCTTCTCCGGGGGACAACAGTCATGAAAGTCCAGTGAGCACCATGGTGGAGAAGGGATCACGTGTAATGACGCCCTGTTACCACCTACCGATGTAGATCTGCGGCGAGACGAAGAGAGACAACTGCTCGGAGGGGAAGGCACGTAGTCCAGTCAAAAAAGTCTGAGAAGAACTGAGGTGTATTCAGACGCAGGCTACGTGAGCGACAGCGCGAGCTGATTTGGAGAGAGTGAGTGCGAACAAGAGCGTCGAGTCGAAGTGGAAAAGGCTGAACTACCGCGCTGAGCTAAACGATACCATCATATTGTTGGCAAGAGTAGATGTGCGGACTTGCTGCAATGACATGGGCGCTGGTGCATCTAGAGAAGCCAGGCGCCAAAGCTTTTCCCGGTCTCTCAGCACTCGCAGCCCCCTCCGCAACCCACATTCAATCAAGAATGTGTCGAGGGGTTGCTGCCGAGTAGTCTAACTCACCTTTGCTCTCGACCGCCGCAGAAAATTCGGCATGTAGTCAAGCGCTCCCGCGGACGTTTCCTCCCGTTTACAAGCTACGTAGGGTGCATAAAGCGGTAGACGAGCCAGCAAAGCCTCGCTGGAAGAAAAACGATCTACGTGGAACAAAGTCGTCCACCTTGCTAGTCTAACGATAAAAGAGCCGAGCCAGTGGGTGTGTGAGCATTCTCTTCCTCGTGATCACTCTTCTCTTATTCAGTGTCGTGGGGCTTCGGAGTGGTGAGGTACAGCAAGCACGCTCCCCTCTCGGCAGAGCGACTGCCCCAACAGAGGAAGGTCTGTACACGCAACGCCGCAAATCTTCTCATGACTACTTGTCCACGAGTATTTATCTCGAAACACCCGTTTTGCCAGCCGGCAAGACGGCACCGTAAATGGAAGCTACCAAGAAGACTCCGTCAGCGAGTATCAGTGTCCCTACTGTATGTAGCTGCAACCTGTACCGTCGCTCGGCCTGGGCCGCCTGGCGCTCATTCTGTATTCGGCGAAACAGTACGCTCGGGTGGCGGGGGGACCTGCCTTAGTACGATTTGCATGAGGAGATCGCTTGTTCTTACTCGAGATCTTTTCCTGGAAGACGTACGTCTTTTTGAATGAACTTGTCTTCCGCATTTTCAGAGGTTCTCCACTTCTCGTTTTCTTTTTGTCTCTTTTCTACCAAATCAAGAGTTGCAGGTGAATCCATGACAAACATTCGCGTTCACTCGAAGCCACACCCACCCTCCCACCGTACTGTCTGCATAGTGGTTCTAGTCGTGGGGCTTTCGACTCGTCCCCGGGCTGGTATCCTGGTTGCGTCTCAAGTACCAAGGGGGCGAAGGAGAGAGACTTCCATAGTCAAGCGGTCCTATTTGAGAAGGCTTGGGCCCTGGTGACGGGAGTGGCCCGGCCGCTACTGCCTCGCCAGTACGGCGGGGTCTGTCCGGTCTTCCTATACTTGAGAGAAGGGTCTTGACCGAGGGAAGGAAGCGAAGAGGGGTCTTTTTTTCTTTAGGAACGTTGGCGCCTGGCCCAATAGCAGGGTCTTCTTCGTTTCCGAGTTTATGTGCGAGGGGATAGTCTTCATTTACTCCCTTTTTTAACGAGCTGTTATCACCGTGACTGCTCCGACTTCCCCTTTCCACTCGACACGCGAACCTCGTCCTCCAGGCTCTTGCCCCTACCGACACCACTAATGCCAGCAGCAGTACCCGCTGCTCGATGGATGGTGAAGCGACCGGTTGGTTGAGCCCTTGACACCGAGTACCACAATGCAGAGAGCGAGAGAGAGGCGCCCTTGCGGTCATCATCCGAATACCACTCTGATGTCTTTAAGTCCCAATTTTTTACGGTGAGGGCGCGGACTTTTTTCCGTAGAGATGAGAGCAGGATTTTCTGCGAGTTCTCTTCTCACTTTGCGCGCATTCTTTTTGGAAGTAGTCTCAGCAGTTTCGGAGTCTAAGAACGATCTCCTTTTACCCCGGCGCCGACGGCATCAGTCCCTGTAGGAGGGACTTCACCTGCATCGGGGAATTTCCATTTTTCTTTGAACCTTTCCTCCATCTTCTTGTGGGAGTGTTTGATTTTCAAGGTGGACTTTTTCTCCTCTCGCCTTTGCAGCTTTTTGCTGGTTTTCTGGATACTTCGTTTTGTTACTTTCCGGGGAGCGTCAACCTCCTCCGTCGTTTGGTCCTATTGACTCGTCGTCAGTATCATCCGGGGAGGCTGTTTTTCGGAGTCAGACTGGTAGTATGAGGATAGCGGAGAGAGGAAGCTCTTCATCTCACAATCAGCCACGCAGCACTGTCGGGCCGCGTGTCGAGAGGGATGGTGACCTGAAGAAAAGAGATGCGTTTTTGTTTCGAACGCTCCGGTCGCAAATTCTGTGGGCGCTCATTTGAAGAATTCGCTCTTCTTTCGCCGACGCATTGTTCGATACACGATTATTTCTCTGAGACCGTACGTGTTTGTTCCCTTGTACCCTTTGTCTCCTGCGATTTCATCGTCACTCTTTATTTCGCGACAGTGGAAACTTCCTGACGACATCCGGTGTGTCGTATTTTTGCCGGAATGGGTCCGGGCTTCTTGGTTGTTCGCATACAACTCAGATTTCCCTTGCAACAGCCACTGTTGGGGCTCGACTTTTTTGTGAATTCATGGAGGGCCCATGAAGAAACTGTCAGCTGAAGTGCCCGTTGTCGATTTGAGTACTTGTACTATCAACGAGACACAACGGGTGAAACGAGCGCTCTTCCTTCGTCACTAAAATGTCTGTGAGTGGTCACTTGTTCCTCCTTCAAAGATACATTTTTCCTTCCAAATCAACCATTGCGCATGCTAGAGAAGCTAAGTTTCCTGTCTGCGCAGCTCACCCCGGCGGCGGACTGAAAGAATGGGGACAGAGGAAGAAAAAAGGACGTCTTCCCTGTTTATTTGAGGAAGCCTACTGAACTGCAATTGTATAAACTCCTCCGCTTTTTCTCCTTTGTTTTTATCTCCTGTTCAGGTGTCTAGTGACTAGTCTGGAGTTTGTGAACCTGTATTCTATGCCCGCGCTCCCGCTTAAAGAAATCCCTCTGCCTTCATGATGTTGAAGAGTAACAGTCGTGGTCTCGGCGCTAAGTTTAGTTCATCCTGCCTTAGCTGCTGAGGGAAACTGTTCTGTTTTAGGCATGAGGGAGACCCAGATGCTGTGTTCAAGTCTTGGAGCCTTTGAAAAGTCCTGCCAAGAACCGGCTTTGGGAGTGTCTCCGTTGGTCGGGTGTATGTGCTCCTCATGCTTCTGGTGTATCGTGAGGAGCGGGAATGCAGATTCGATTACCGAGCTTACGTCCACTTGATATGGGCGTCTTTTGTATGTCTCTTCTTCCACTCGGATACAAATCTCTTTTTACCCCCTCATCCACCTCCTTTCGCCCGTATACCCCCC
>NW_027153418.1:0-5816 GCF_002600585.1 Cystoisospora suis
GTATATATGTGTATAGGTATGTAGAGATGTGTATCATGCCCATGTAGAAATGAGGGGTTGATGAGATCCCCATCATTCTAGAAAAATACACTCACTCTCTAGCAAACAACTCGCGTTCAAACTCGACACATTCACCAAGCTATACACACACCTAAATCTATCTATCTCTAATCTATTTATCTATCTTTAGTCTATCTGTCTCTCTTGGCTCTATCCGTATGATAGCCACACCTTTTCTATGTAAGAAGATATATCTGTCTACCACCCCTCTATCACTTTGAAACGGGACATCTCCCCTATGCCTCCTCCTCTTCCTCCTCGTCATTTCTGTCTTTCTTTCTCTTTCTTTCATCCTTGTTTGCTTGTCCCTTAGAGGATTGTTTTGACTTGTGCTTATCTTACCTATAGCCTCTATGGTCTTTCGTTCGTCAGGTGTGAGGGGTGTATGCTTGTACGTGCCTGTCCCGAAGAGAGGATTGAGGATCACATCTAGAATCCATGAAGGCTTTATCTTCTTCTTTTTCTTTTTCTTTATCTCTCCTCCTTTTCTTCTTCTTTTGAAAATTCGATCAAACCAGCTTGGAGGGAGTTGAATGAATTTTACTTCGTCGAGAAACTGCATAAATTCCGACGTAATGGTCTTCGCATCGATTCTCCTCGTCGACTCTATCGACAGGTTCTTCTTCTTTCTCTTCTTCCGAGGTGGAAATCCTCTTCTCTCTCCTTCTTGGAAGATAGCATCTTCTTTATCAGGTCCATTCTTCTTCTTCTCTTCTTCTTCTTCTCTTTGATCTGTAAAAAAGCCTCTTCGGCTTCTTTCATGATCTCCCTTGAAACCTTGATCTGCTTCGTAAGACAACCCCGCAAAGTTCGCGACAAGCAAGCGTAGAGGCATCTCTCCGCGTGCACGTAAGACTCTCTCATCGCATCCACTCATCCTCATCCCTTCTTCTTCTCCTCCTCTCCCGTTGCTGTCGTATGTTCCTTCCCTTTGCTGCTCTTCTTCTTTTCTTGGCCCGTCGCGGTCACAGAATGAGGGTGAGAAAGGAAAGGATTTCTTGTGCTGGTAATTCCGCAGCATAACGAGGTGTACAAAGCGCCCGAATATCTCATCCAGGGCTGTCGCGTAACTTCGCAAACCTGATAGAAGAAGGTTCAGCAACTCTCTCGACCGTCTACGATGAAGAGAAGAAAGAAATTGTCTCTCTCCTGCAAGTAGTAATCTCTGTTCTTCTTCTCTTCTCTCCGGATATGTTTCTTCCACACCGTAGGATTCTTCTTCTTCCTCCTCATCCCTTCTCTCTGTCGCACCTGTCGTGTCGGAGGGAGTCAGAGAGGTCGGTGGATCTTCAGAGAAGTTGTCTTTTCTTCTTTTTTTCCTCGTGGACTTTCGTAGGTAGACATCATACTCATCCATGCTAGGTCTCCATTGATACAGCCGACGTAATGTGAAGAAGAGAGCTGAGAAAGACGAAAGAAAAGAGAAAAAGAAGAAGAAGACTTCTTCTAGAGGAGAGGTGTTCTATTCTATGATATCAGGTGGGAAGTCCAGCGATATAGGATTGACTCGAGACGACAGGAATGAAGAGCTTTGCTAGGCCGCAACACGCCGACCTTCCATACATCCATACCCACATATACAGACAAGCATGCATGCATACATACATCAAGAAATAGATAGGGAGATACAGACACAAATCGGCAATATACACATATAAAGGGCTGCGTCACATCCATATGTATACACATATGTCTATACATATATATCTATCGTTTTCCGAGAGGAAGAATGAGACGACGTCTCTTCAGCTGTATCTACACTCATCGTGGTATAGGCCATCTTAGAACACGAAACAAAGATAGAGAAAAAGAGTTCATACAGGCAAAACATCTATCTATCTATCTATCTCTATCCATCCGTCTTTAATCTATCTGTCTTTATCCAGAGAGAGATAGACAGAGAGAAGAGATAGAAAGAGAGAGAGAAACTCGAGCAATCTAAGAGAGCGGTGAAAATGAAGAAGAGCAAAGAGACTTACATAGCTTGGCGCTTCCTAGAGAGATGAGGTGAGCATCCTTCTCAAGGAAAGGCAATCGAAAGATTCTTGAAGACAAAGATCCGATCTCTGTCTCTAATTCGAGATACCCCCTGACGTCTGCGAAGCCACTTGCAGTAGAACTTCTTGATCCTACTGCCACATTCATCTGAATATTTGTAATAGTGTAATTAAGGAGAAGTAACTCCGCTACGTATCTCTTGAAGTTCCAGTTACTCACATAGGAAAGAACCCCTACCAAAGACCTCCCGAACTTCTCCAACCTTCGATAGAAATGCTCGCACTAAGAGAAGGAAAAAAGGAGACAGAATGAGAGGAATAGAGACAAAGAAAAGAAGAAGAAAGAAAGAAAGACACAGACAAACAGACAGACAGAGTAAGAGATGAAGGAAGGAGAGAAAGAGAAGAAGAGGAAGTTAAGGAAAGATACAATGGGGCTTTGGGGGATGCGAGGAATGTGAAAGTTGAGGTGCAGAATCGATGTAGGTGTGGATCTTGAATCGATTCATCGATCTATCTCTACGTAGCTGCATGCAGACGACATGCAGAGGTGAGCTAGGAATAACGAGGGAGAGAGGGAGGAAAGGGAAGAAATAACCTCAAAAATATCTCGCTATAGACACATGCATATATGAAGATGTATATACACTTAGTTACATGCAAATATATATATATATATATATATGTATGTATAGGTGATAGCTCTTCTTACTTTAATTTGCATCGATTCCGACGGCCCCCACGTTGTCGTCTGAAGAAAAGAGAGAAAAAAGGGTAAGGACAACTCGAGACAAGAATGAATGAACGAAAGAAGAGAAGAAAGAGAAGAGACAAACTCGTCTTTCTTCTTCTTCTTCGTTTCTCTCTTATCTCCGCTAATCCCTCTTAATGAGCTCGAAAGTCCAAATATAAGAAATGCTTCTCTGATCTATCTTCATCGATTGATTGGTCATATGCACATCTACCTATCCATTATCTATCTATCTATCTCTAATCTATCCATCTTTAATCTATCTATCTATCTTTAATCTATCTATCTTTAATCTATCTTTAATCTATCTATCTATCTATGTTTAATTTATCTATCACGATAGAACAAGCAAGAAAGGTTTCTTAGGTGTAAGATGTATACCTATATAGACCTATATATATACAAACCCAGCCATCTATATATTTATTTCTATATCTAGCTATATGCATCACAGAGAGAGATAGATGTGGCACATAACTTCTGACGCTACCATCATTCTTCTCCTCGTGCGAAGAAGGTGAAAAGAAAAAGGACCGTGTGCTTCTCTTCTTCTTCTTCTGGTGTACGTACAGAACTGCTACCTCCCTTCGACTCCCTGTGATACTACAAATGGCCGCATCCCATATATATATATATACATATATATATATATGTGCACATATGTATATATCGCTGTACAGACTTAGATACATCCTGCTATATGAATGCAACTACCTACGATCGGTTTAGGCATAACACCCCTGAAGAGAAGATAGAGACATAGAAAGATAGGAAGATTTGTAGTCTCATTATTGAACAAAGAAAGAGGAGAAAGACCGTCATTACTAGAAGGTTGTCTATGAAAGAAGAAGAAGAAGCCACGCTGCTCTTCGTAACTAAGGCTGATAGCAACGACCAAAGGTAATGACCATGGAGCGCGCATAAGAAGAAAAAGAAGAAGGTCTTGTCCCTTTTTTCTTTCTTTGTTCTTCTTGTTTGAATTATCCGTCAACAGCATCTCCACCCCATCTTCCCTCTTTATCTCCGTCTCTCTTCAACGCTTCTTCTTTCCTATCTCTATCTATCTTTTATCTATCTTCAATCTATCTACGATCTATCTATACTCTGTCTATCCTAAATCTTCTTGGTCTTGCTCTTAGTTTCTGTCTTCTTTGTCTTTTCTTCTTACATGCAGGCATGTATGGGCAACTTGAGCTTGGGGGTGGAGATAGTCATGATAGATCAGATTCATAAAGTCAGATGAGAATTGCGTCACGCCTATGCCTACGCCATGCGAGAAAATGGAGTGCGAGGTGGTGGGAGAGATCGAGTGGAACTCTTTCAGATTGGAAAAGTCCACATTCTGCAGTTGCCAAAGAGTCGCAAGTAAGACAGGGCCTCTCTCCAGGGCAATCGATCTTATCAGGTCTCCACCTACGCCATCTCCCCGAACTCGAAAGCCTCCCAAACCGAAACACACACGCACACACATAACAAGCCTACAGAGATTACGACAGAGATGGAAAGATAGGAAAGAGAGAAAGAGAGAGAAGAAAGAAAGAAAGAGAGAGAGAGAGGTATATGTAGTGGAGATGTAGATAGAGAGAGAGGAGTTTAGTAGAAGAAGGAAGGGGAAGGACGAGAAGAAAAAGAAGAAGCCGAGTGAAGAGGATAAAAGAGGTAGTGATCTTGCTATTGTCTCTACCTACCTACCTATCTTTAATCTATCTATCTATCCATCTTTTGTCTATCTGTCTGTCTTTAATCTATCTATTTATCTGTCTCAATATGTATCTCGGTGTAGATGCATCTCTCCAGTCACCTGAAGCAAACACATACATACATAGATAGATATATGTCCATACCTATATAGATATATACCAATACAGATATCCTCTCCTTCACCTAAACAGATATATGTACACACCTGCATGCATACATAGTACTTTCATACTATCACTACATACATGCGCATACATATGTATATATTTCAACACCTCATATACTCAGGATGACTCCTTTCTCTATCATGACACACTGAAGGTATCTCGTTCCCCTCTATCTTCATCTATTTCAATACGCTTCAAAGAGAGAGAAAAAAACGAGGAAGGAGATCATCTCGATCTTTCATCTTCTTCATATCATCATAATCACACTTAGCATCGCCTTATATTCGGAGGAGCTCCTCATACAAATCTGTAATTCCTTCTCTTGGACATCCCCCCCTCTCCCAAACTTCCATACACTCACTCAAAGCATAAGAAAGAAATGCATAGACACCCTTACACAGAAACCCCCCTCTTTCTTTATTTCTTTCTTTGTCACTCTTTCTCGCTCTTTCTTTCTTGCTTACTGTAGTACTTGATGTATCCTCGTCGTATTCCTTTCTTGGTCGCTCGGAAGAGTTTCTGTACCGCGGAGAAGAGTACGGAGGGGAGTCGAGTCAAGCAGATGAAGGCAGCGGCTAAAGAGGCGAGATTCGTGATCCCAGCGAGAGCGGGAAAGAAGAGAAGATTATAGCCCTTCAAGACAGTGACGAGAATCGAACCCAGAAGACCTCCTGGAAGAACGAGTTGATTTAGTGGATCCAATCGACTGAAGAGAAAGGCCGACTCCACACATTTATCGACAAGAGATGTCTTAGCTACTACCATCGTAGCTAGTCCGCCTTCATACTCAAGATAGGTTCCATAGATCAAGCTAAAGAGAGAGAGAAGACCGTCATGTCGTATCGCATCTAAGAAGCTCCAGAAGCCGTCGCTTCTTTGATGGCGGAGATCTTCTATCAGATGGGCTAGACATGACAAAAGATAGGGATCTCTATCGGAGATGAAGGACTGGCCCAAGCCGAGATAGTGCCGAAGAACCTTCAGGACTCTCATGTACTCCGGAAGCCTCTTGGAGATCTTTCGAGGAGCTGCCCCGCGGAGACAAGAAAAGAAAGAAAAACTCAACAGAAAGAAAGGCATTTGAGAGGGCGATGAAAAAGAGAAGAAAGAAAGAAAGAAAGAAAGAGCTAGAAAGAAAGA
>NW_027153418.1:5935-6413 GCF_002600585.1 Cystoisospora suis
GAAGATGGTAGAGAGGAGAGAGAGGATGAGGACTTATGTCTCCCCCTCCCTTGGACGGATGAAGTGTCTTTCTCTCATCCAGCATGTAGGTCTTAGCAGTATGATAGGGAACTCAATAGACTGAATCTACACCCCCACATACATATATATATATATAGATATCTATATAGATATGTAGATAGGTATGGATTATATATAGATCCAGACATACTTGTATGAATGCCGACATACACGCACATAGGAGATGGCGGGGGAGTGTCTGTACAGGAGGTTTGAGTCAAACAAGAAGTTCTAGACACGCCGAGACACGTAGACACCATCCATCTAGCCATCGATATACAAACAACACCCCATACATATTCAGATATCGAGACACACGATACGCCCGTTCTACATAAACATAGAGAGATGTAGAATGAAGATATCTTCATCTGCATGCATATAGAGGTGTAGCTCCATCTCTCTCTCTATACATATA
>NW_027153419.1:0-2085 GCF_002600585.1 Cystoisospora suis
TCTCTTTCTCCCTCTCTCTCTTTTTCTCTTTCTCTCTGCATCTGGGAGAGAGAAGTCTTTCTTCTGCGTCTTCTTTTCTTCTTTTACTTCTGCTTCAACGAAGTAAAAGAAGAAGAAGAGGAAGTAAGGCAGTCATAGTCAGTTGGATAGATAAGTCATACAAGTAGAAGTAGCACGAAAAGGAGGAGGAGGAGGAGTAGAACTTGCAGGGATAGGGAAGAAGAAGGAGAAGAGAAAGAAGAGTGTAAAGCGTAAGAGTGCGAGGCTCTTTCTGTCGAGGTTCGTTCTGAATTTCTTCCTTTCTTTATCTCTGAGACAAGAGAGAGGGGGGGAACTAGAATTCCACTTCTACTTCATTCTTACAAGAAAGAGAAGAAAAGCACCCAAAGAAAAAAGAAAAAGAAGAGAAAAGAAGAAGATGACAATGAAGATGAGAAGGAAAAAGAAGAAAAAGGAGAAGACGGACAGCAATAGTAGCAGGAGAGAATCCATACCATCATTATGCATGCACGTCTTCTTCTTCTACTTCTACGTGTTTAATCACGTTAACTCCTTTCTTTCTTTCATAAAGGCGTCTTAAGAATGAGGTGGGGTATCAAGAGAGCTCTCCATTCTCATAGATTTAGAAATACAAAGCCATGAAAAGAAAAAGAAGAAGAAAGACCAAACATACAGGCGACCCTTCATCTTCTTCTCTCTTCTTTGGCTTAAGAAAGAAAAGAAACACAGAGAGAGAGAAGAGCTTTTCTCTTTCACCTTTTCTGCTTCTTCTTCTTCTTTCTTTTCTTCTTCTTATCATTTGTGCTTTGGATTCTCTACAAGGAAGAGAAGAAGAGGCAAAGACTAGATTTGAAGACTGCTTCTTCTTGTTCCTTAGTGTCGAAGAGGAGAATACGGATAAGGATAAGGAGAAGGAGATTGGCTTCTCTTCATTGCCTCTCTCTCTTTTTCTTTCTCTCTTTTTGCCTTGATATATTTCATGCCTAGAATAGGGATCGATAGATTCCCCCAGACCACAGAAAAGTGCGAAAGAAATGAAGAGCAAAATTAAACCCTCCCTTCAAAAGATAAAATAACTACAAGACAAACGAAAACAATTCAACGACCATTCCTCTTCTTCCTTTTCTTTGAAAGAATCGATCGATCAATCGAACGATCGATTCGTCTCCCATCGAAGACTCTCGATAACCCATCTATCTATCTTTAATCTACCTATCTTTAATCTATCTCTAATCTATCTCTCTCTCTGTCTGTATTTCTCTTTGTATCTCTTTATCTATTTGTATGTCCATAGATATTTTCTAGTGTGGGGAGGGGAGCTTATTTTCGCTATGCATTCTATACCTATTCCTAGATCTATTCTTCTTATTCTTATCTCGAATCTTCATAGAAAGAGCCTCCACAATCTACTATTCGTCCAAAGAAGAAGAAGAAACTCCTCAATCGATCGATCTATCAACAAGAAGAATAAGGAGAAAGAATCTCTCGTCAAGAGAAACCTACGGAAACACAAGCATACGAGACAGATATATACAGATATATACATATATATATATATATACATATATATACATATATATATATGTATATATATCGATGCAAATGTGCATCCATCTTTAAATAGAGATAGATAGATAGATAGCCTGAGATTAAACGTGTTAGATGAAGAATGATAGATAGACAGATACATCCACGAAGAGATAGAGAGATGGATAGATGGAGAAAGATCTAGCTAGATACACATTGACGCAGGCATAGATACAACGAGCAAAATTCACCTCTCTATCTATCCATCTTTCTTTCTTTCCGATCTTTCTTTTTCTTTTTTCTCTCAACTTTCTTTCTTCTTCTCAAGCAGAAGAAGAAGAGTCGAATTGAAGTAGGAGATACGTTGTGAAATCCTGGATATATTGCTGCACGGCTTGGCTATTATTTCTCTCTGACGAAAAGGAGGAAGAAGAAGAAGAAGAAAGAGAAGAGATATAGACACTATTCTTAAGAATAGCAGAGAGGTCTTCTTGACGGAGTTCGTGTTTCTTTAAGATGTCCTTCTTCTCCATCCAAATCTCTCTTAACTTCTTCTCA
>NW_027153419.1:2186-5781 GCF_002600585.1 Cystoisospora suis
TTCTCTCTCTTCTCTCTCTTCTTCTTCTCCTTCTTCTCTTTCGTTTGTTCTCTTCGAACACGTAATGTCTGTCTCCTTTTCCATCGAAGGGGATCCAAAGTCGCCTTTTTCTTCTTCTTCTTGCTGAGAGGAGAGAGAGAACGACTTCTTCTTCTCTCGAGGTGGCGAGCAAAGGGATTGACGATGAGGAAAGTGTCGATGAAAGAGGAAAAGATTCTCATACTCCGCTCTTAGGAAAAAGAACACATGAGACACGTCAGCAGTCCCCTCGAGACGCCTTCCTGCTCTTCCAGATGACGAAGAAGAAGAGAAAGAAAGAAACTGGATGAAGATGGGAAGAAACTCTTTGAGAAGGCTGTCCATCAAGAGAGCCAGAGACTCGGTATACACCTGAAGAAAGGAAAGAAAGAAGAGAGAAAGAACACGCACAAGCGTGAGAGAAGAAGGAGAAGGCAAGGGCGAGATATAGCCAGAGAGGTAGGGGGGTAAGGAGGTCGATCAGCACTAGAGATCTCATCTGAGCATCTTCCTTCAGAAGAATTGCGTCCTTCCTTCATCCGCACCTGGCCTTTGTACTAGTAGGAGTAGTAGGAGTATTCTTACTACATCTTACTTCTATCTATTCTCATGAAGAAAAGTAGTAGTAGTAGTCGATCATCGTAAAAAGAAGAAGTAGCAGCAGCAAAGTAAGAGAACAAAAGACGACCGACTACTCCTACTCTACTATCGCTTCTACTACGCCTACGTCTACTTCTACTAGTGAATGTCTCTTCTTCTCATTGCTGCTGCTCCTGGGAGTGGAAGGAATAGCTAGACTAGTCTAAAAGTGTGTGTGGGGTGAGATACACTACTAGTACTACTCCTAGTAGTAGGCGTATCAATAGTGGTAGCATTAGTAGAGGCTCTAGTAGTAGTAGTAGTTGAAGTGGACGGAGATGAACAAGAAGAAGAAGAGCAGCAGCAGCATGAAGAAGATAAAGATGATGGAAAATGAAGAGAAGAAGACTAAAGGAAGAAGAAAGACTGGGGATCTTTTGGCTAATAGGAGTACAAAGAAGACTAATGCTATCTATCTATCTTTAATCTATTTGTCTATCTTTAATCTATCTTTGTAGCGTTACAGAGGAGAAGGAAAGAGAACTTTTTAGGAGAATTACGAAGATGAGGAAAAGAAGAGAAGAAGACTAAAGGAAGAAGAAAGACTGGGTTAGAAGAATGACACTGCGGACCCTCTTTATCCAAAATGAAGAAAAAGACGAGCCGCGAAAGGCAAAACACATGAAGGAAAAAGTCCACATAAATACACAGAGAGATAGAGAGAGAGATAAGCACACGAAGAAAAAGAGGAAAGAAGAGAAGAGAAACGCATGAAAAGAAGTGGAAAATGAGAAGAAGAGAATGAAAATGAACGACATGAGAATTTGAGAGACAGCTGGAGAAAGATGAAAGAAAGAGGCAAAGTCACATACACCCCAGACAGCTACAGCCCTACTACTCCTTCTACTACTATTCCTCTGTAAAGTCATAGAAGAGAAGTCTGTAGCCAGAAGGAGTTTACTTTACTTCCTGTACGACTATTGCAGTAGAGACACGAACTTCTATCTTTATATCTTTCTTCTTTCTTTCTCTCCTTCTTCGCAGGGCAATTCATAGACAACCTTTGTTTTGGCGCATGCAGATTCGTCTCTGAAACACTTCAACTATTCGTCAATCCAATACACAGAGAAAGATACACATAGACCTATTCATGCATATAGACATATAAATATGTCAGTAGACATGAGTAGATATATATAGATATAGACAGATAGATATGTGTATACATTGACGTATCTATGGATATGTGCTTACCTCTCCCTATCAACTGACTGAACGTGAGAACGATGAGGAAAATAGTAAGGACTAGAACCTCCCTATCTAGACCTATTTATACCTATCTATCTATCTATCTACTTATCTGCAGCTATCTATCTCCCTATCTATCTCTCTATTTACCTATCTGTAGACCTATGTCTAAATCTCTCTCTGCCCCTATCGTCTACATAGTCCAGGAATCCTTATCTCTCTCTGTGTATACACCTCTCTCTCTCTCTCTGTCTATCTATCTGTATGTATGTATGGATAAGTATGACTTGGGGGGATGATAGGAGGAGGAGAAGGATGCCTTTTTCATACCTGAAGAGGAAAGACTTTAATCCATTCATCCGAAGCTCTTCGAAGAATGCGCGTCCCTTCAGCAACAATGGACTCTAGAGCAACAAGGAGAGAAGGATTCATCGTCGAAGCTGCTCTTCTTCTTCTTGTTCCTCCTACAAGCAAGATGGCTGAATCGCCTTCTATCATAGGGGAGTCATTCTCTCTGACTGGAAGGGAGAAACGACAAAAAGAAAAAGAAACCTAAAGCCGATGAAAAGAAGAAGAAGTAGGGACAAGAAAGAGTGGGAAAGAGTGGGAAGTAGAAGAAGAGAAGAAGTCTACAAGATAATTGGAGGAGAAGGAGGAAGAAAAAGAAGAGAATGAGAATGAGAAAGATTAGAAAAGGAACTAAACCATAACAACGGACTGTTCTCTTTCTCTCTTTCTCTCTTTCTTTCTTTCTCTCTCTCTCTTTCTCTCTTTCTCTCTTTCTCACTCTCTCTTTCTCACTCTCTCTTTCTTTCTCTCTTTCTCACTCTCTCTTTCTCACTCTTTCTTTCTTTCGGTCTTTTTCTTTTAGATGGATTTCCTCTTCGGCACTCCTCCACATCTAGTTTCCCTTTACTTCTCTCTATTGTCCTCTCTCTTCTTTTCCTTTCTTTCTTTTCTCCTTTCTGTTGCTCTCTCTCTCTCTCCTTCTCATCTTCATCTTCCTATTCTTCTTCTTCTTCTTATCGTCATTATTAATATTATTCTTGTCAAGATCTCCTTCTCCTTCTTCTTCTTTTCTTTCTCTTCGACTCGCAAGACCTAAACTATGAAACGATCAAAACGCCTCCTAGTACGACCAGGCATACACGACGACTACTACTGCCACTACTCTAAACACTACTATGACTCTTCCCACTACTACTATGACTATGACGACTATACTACTATAGCAAGACTATTCAAACACGTCCTTCCACTACTAAAACGACTCCTCCTACTCCTATACTACTACTACTACTAGTCCTGCTACTACTATTACTTTAACTTCTACTTCTACTACTAGTAGTATTATGACTATGATTATATGGATGACTACGACTCCCCCTGCGACTACTACGACTACCGCTTTAACTACTACGACTAAGACTAGTAATACTTATAGTAGTAGTAGTAGGACTTCGACTACTATTATAGCTATTACTTCTACTACTACTTCTACTACTAGTCCTCCTGCTGCTGCTAGTATGATGATGTGGATGATGATGTGGACTCCTGATAGGACCGCAACCGCATGCACCTAAATGAAGAGAAACTGCAGAACTTCCTCCACCCCAGTCTGTATCAATTCGAAGATATAAAAGATATCTACGCATTAACATATATATACATACATATACGAAGATGTAGGTATATGCATACATATATATGCAAATGCACATATATATATGTATATATGTATATATATTTA
>NW_027153419.1:6216-14209 GCF_002600585.1 Cystoisospora suis
AAAGAAAGAAAGAAAGAAATGAGCTGCCTGCATCTTCTGGACAGACAGCAGCAGAAGGCCTCTACATACAGCTAAGAAGTCATCTATCTCTAATCTATCTATCTTTTAGCTATCTCTCTATCTTCATCTGATAGATTCATCTACATCTCTGTCGATATTAAATATATATATATATTTATGGATCTACACATCTAAAGAAAGAACGAGAGAGAGGAATGACGGCGTGAAAGACGGGAAGAGAAAAAGATCAATTGATAACTGTATATACACCCAATCAATTATCAGAAAAAAANNAGAAGGAAGAAAAAGAAGAGAAGACGAAGATGAAGTGGGAGAGAAGGAAATCCTTCTTACGTTTAGAAGTCTGCGGACTGTGAAGATCGGAGAGAGGAGAGAAGGAAGTTGTCTCCAAAGAGATAGGAGACAGATAGTCGAGAAGCCTAAGAGAAATCTTCTTGAACTCTTGCTGTGTCTGAGACAGAGCTTGAAGATAAACGTTCTCTTGTAATTGCTTCAGACTTCCTACGGTCTCTATAAGAAAGGTGAGAAATAGATCTCTCCTATTGTCTTCGTCTTCATTCATCTTTTCATGAAGAGAGAGAAGAACCCCTTCTCCATCTTTATCTTCTGCTCTCGTAGTAGTCGAGGGTGTCAACGACGAAGAAGAAGAGGTGTGGAAGTCTCCTAAACGGGCTCTTTTCTTCTTTTTCTTCTCTTTCTCCTCCTCCTCCTCTTCTTTCTTCTTTTCTTCGTCTTCATCTGATGTGGCCGTTGTAAGAGAAGAAGCGACGGGAGAGGGCCTTAAAGAAGAAAGAAGAAGAGCAGGCTCTCCTCCGGTCCGAGAAGCATCTAATATGCTCCCTCGAGGAGACGAAGAGGGAGAAGAGTAGAGATGAAGAGCGTCATGTAGATCAAAGTGAGGTTTATGGGAATAGGCGATAAAGAGAAGAGAAGAAGGAAAAGAGAGATTGGAACTTGAAAGTACAGAAGAGAGAAGCTTCATAGGAAGATAGCCATCATACAGGTTCTCTCGATCACACAAAGAAAACAAGCTCTTTCTTACCTTATCTCCATCTTCTTTCTCTTCTTCTATATCATTCATCCACTCTCTTTTCTTCTTCTTTTTCTCTTCTTCTTCTTTCTTCTCTTCTTTGAGAGATCTTCTCTTCTTCCCCTCTTTCTCTTGTGCGTGTGAGAGAGCCACTCTTCTTCTTCTTTCCCTTGTTGAAGGAGAAGAAGAAGAAGATAACGAGGGGAGAGATCTCTGTCTGCGAGAACGACGGAGAAGAAGAAGTTTCTTAAGAAAGTAATTTAGGCTTAGCCAAAAGCGAAGAAGGTGTTGAGAAAAATACTCGCAGTCTGTATAAGATACACTTGAAGAAACGAAAGACAACGAAGAGGAAGAAGAAGAGGAACGAGATAAAATCCCCATTCGTAAAGATAAAAAGAGAAGAGAGATCTCCCGGAGAAGAGACAATCGACTTCTCAACGCTTCAAGCCATCCTATCCATTTCCAAGAAAGACTCTCTTCTTCTTCTTCTTCGTTTTCTTCTTCGGAGAATGATGGCAAGGAAGAGAAAGAAGAGAAAGAAGAAGAAGAGAGAGAGAGACAACAAGCGATAGCATCGACAGAACAAGACTCGAGCGTAGGCAGCCACAGTCTTCGTATAAGATAGTGCGTGAAACAAGAGATACGAAAAGGCGCTAGTCTCATGAGGCCTTCCTTCAAACCCGTTTCATATACAAAGCTTCTTATTCTCTCTTCATAAAGAAAAGAAGAGAAAGACTTTTCTCCATCTTCATCTTTCTCTCTTTCTTCTTCATACGAGGTGGGAATGCCGTCCTGCTCCTGCTGACCCTCTACCGCTGCTGTTGCTGTCCTTGTGGCTATCCTTCCATCAAAATGGCTCATCTTCTTCTTGCTCTCCTTCTCATGCGGCTCCTCATCATGATCTTCGTAGTCAACAGAGAAGCTATGGCTCTTCTTCTTCTCCTTCTCCTGTAAGGTTTCTTGCTTCTTCTTCGCTTGGAGAATCGAGGGAGAAGAATCGATCCCATGGCTAGCCATACTCAGAGCAGGAGGAGAAGAAGAGGAGGAGAACGTCATTTGTCTCTTTCGATGCAACTCAGCTAAGGCGTTAAGACCCCAGACTTCTGTATCGTCTGAAATCTCAAGAAGACTTCTCTCTAAAGACATGGAAGAAAAACGAAAAGAAGAAGAAGAAGAGTGATAAGGTCTTCTCTCTTGATCATCTTCTTCTTGGAAATTCTCTTGATCTCCATGTGAAGAGAGAGAAGAAGAGGGAGAATGTGTAGGATCATTCCTATCGGAAAGAATCCCTCTTGAAATTGGATCAGGAGTTGTTTGACCTTTTCTTCTTCTTCTTGTCGTTATATCAGAGGTAGGACTATCATCTTCAATCAAATCACTTTCTAAGAGATTCTCTTCTTCTTCTCCTTCTTCCTTCTCTTCAGGAGCTAGCGGGGTGCTTAAGAGAAGAAGAAGGGCTCCTCGAGCTCTTTGCAAAACAGAAGAATGAACGAGAAGAAGAAGATGATCTACACGCCGTCCTATTGCATGACAGAAAGCAGAAGAAGAGAAGGACTGCGGCAAAAGAGAAAGGCTCTCTTCTCTCCTATACGTCTTGTCGAAAGATAGAAAGTAAGAAGTCTTGAGAAGTGTATCAATAAGATTCTCTTCTTTCTTCTTCCTCTTTTCTTTCTTTCTCGTCTCTTCTTCTTCTTCTTTTCTAACTTTTTTCTCTTCTTCATTGCCTAGAGACGAAGCATAGACTTGAGGGCATTTAAGAGAGAGCTGTTCAAGAAGAGATCTTATTCTCTTCTGCAGATTTACTAGCAAAGTAGCCGAGCAGCACACCTCTTCAATAGATAGCAAGGAAGAGGAGAGAAGAGCACTCTGCATTTCGTGGGGCAGATTCCTGCGATTGACCTGCTCCAGAGAAGAGTCTAAGAGGAGATGAAGAAAACAGTCAGACGCTTCGTTCTCTTTGTATCGAAGAGGATAAGTAAAGCGACCTTCTTCACCTTCTTCTTGTTGCTCTTTATCTTCTTTCTCGTAAAAAGAAGGTGGGTCTTTCTCTTGTACAGACCCTATCTTTCTTCTTCCCTTCTCTCTTTTCTCTTCATCTCTCTCGAGGGTGCATGAGATCTGCGGATTTGCGAAAGACAAAGAAGAAGATCCTACCGTTGTATGGCTTATCTCCGCACTCCCGAGATAAGCCGAAGGAGAAGAAGAAGAAGAAGAAGGAAGATAGAAAGAGAGAAGATGTGTATCTAAGAAAGATTTCGAGAAGACGGTTTGATGGTATAGAGAGAGGAGAAGAGGAAAGTGACTTTTAGCAGGAAGAAAAAGATAAGAGAGAACAGTCTTATTCAATCGATACAAGAGCTGTGTCGCTAAACGTAATACGAGCATTCTTCTCTGAGATAAGACAGATGAGAAAGAAAAGCCGAAGAAATCTTCTTCTTTATCTTCGAGAAAGTCCATGCGTTTTATCTCGTCTCCATGATGAAAAGAAAGAGGACAAGAAGAAGAAGAAAAAGGAGATCTGCACCCCTCTTCTTTGTCTCTACTATTACATCTAGGAGACCTAGAGTCAAGAGGAAGAGAAGAAGAAGAAGAAAAAAGATCATCTATCTTCTTCGGATGAGAGAGAGTTGTATGTGTATTGTCGATCTCCTCCTCCTCTTTCTTCTTCTTTTCTTTCTTCGATAGAAAGGGGGGGACCTGAGAGGTCGGAGAGAAAGTCTTCTCAACTGACGGTAGAAGAGAGAAAGAAAGACAGGAAAGTTCATGGAAATCGCGAAAAAGGGGGTTTCTATCTTTCTCTTCTTCATTTTCTTCACTTATCTTGGATTCTTCTCCTTGTGTAAATTCATCTTCTTTCTTTACTCCTGCGTCTCGATCCTGTGAAGCTTTAATTCTTTCTAGATTCCCAGGTAACTCTCTCTCTCCCTTTCTTCTTCTTCTCTTTTCTTCTTCTTCTTTTCTTCTTATCTCTCGGGATTCTACAAGAAGAGAAGCGCATGCAGTAGTAGAAGAAGAAGAGAGAGGTCTTGCCTTGCAATGAATAAAGAAAGATAAAAGATGAAGAAGAGGAACGAGAAGATACACCTGAAGTCTTCGGCTGATCCACAGACCTCTACTTTCTAAGAGACCTAAGAGTTGATAGCCCCGCCATAAGTCACTCACGATCTCTTCAAAGCATCTTGAACCAGACGCTTCTCTTCTTTCAGAGAATATATCCGCTTCATTCACACACTTCGTACTACCATCTCTCTCCTCTAAAGGCTGTCCCTTAACTTCTTCTTCTTTTTCTTCTCCCTCTTTCTCGTTCTTCTCTCCCTTTCTTATGCCATCAACCTCATGTGAACGACAAGCAGAAGCAGAAGAAAAAGAAGAAGAGGAAGAAGAAGGGATGCAGTTAATCGTAGACTTTTGTGGGGATTTCCGAAGCATGTTGTCCTCTCTCCTGGGCGAAATATCGACCCGCTCTGTGAACAACTCGAGATGTAGATCTATAGAAATCTTCTTCTTCTTCTCCTCATTCGAACTCGTAGAAGAAGAAGAAAAGAAGAGGAAAGGAAGAAGAGAACAGAAGTCAACTTTTAAGATAATATGACTGAGAAAGAAATCTAAGCGACGAATGATTTGATCCCGCAGAGAGGCAAAGAGCTCCACTTGAGACACTTGAAGATTTCGAAGTAAGTCTCCCTTCTCCATGCCGTCCAAAGTCATACCAAAATTTCCCCTAAAGAAAGAGGAACCCCTCGAAGAAGAAGAAGAGGAAGAAGAAGAGGAAGAAGAGGAAGAGGAAGAAGGTATGTCGAGAAGCTCTTTGCCCTCTTCTGTTTCTTTCGACTCTTCAGCATCTCCATGACGTGGAGAGAGAGACGCGCTTTCAAGCAGGCCGTGCTTTACAAGAAAAGAAGAGGAAGAAGAGGGAGAAGAAGAAGAAGATGGAGGAGGAGGAGAAGAGGAAGAAGAGAAAGGAGAAGAGAGAAGAAGAGACCGATTCTCAGGTTGATGGGTCCAGTAGATTGCAAATTGATGGAGAAGACGAGAAGCTTTTAGTAGAACTTTCAAGTGTCTTTTAGATGTAAAAAGAACCGAAGAAGTATGAGAAAGAGGAGTAGAACACGGAGATCTTGAGGTGTACATACACCTCGCGTCAACGCTGTATATATTCTTAGACTTCTCAAGACTTTCTTCATCTCCATTTTGCTCTTGTGGTCTCTTCTCTTCTTCTTCTTGCTCTCCTGTTGAGAGACAAAGTAGACATTGCTTACATCGATTTAAGAGTCGGCTTTGTATAGCTAGATTCTTAATCCGGCGCTGGTATTCCTTTGCTTCTTCTATATGGCTCTTTAATTCATCCTCTCTCTTCTTATGACTTTCTAGACGTTCAAGAAAACTCTTCTTCTCCTCCTCCTCCCCTCCATTTTTACTTTTCTTTCTCTCTTCTTCTCTTTCATCTTCTTCTTCTTTATTATCTCTGAAGAGAGCGTTACTCTTCACCCCTTTTCTCTCTTCACCTCCATAGATTTCTCGAGCTAGCTTGTGAAAGAGATTCTCACACTGACCAAACTTCTTCCTTTTCTCTTGAAGTTGTGTCTGAAAGGCATGCGACGATTGAAGAGCTTGACGAAAGGTTAAAGAGGCTTGGTACCGCGCATCGATTCTTGAAGATTCGATGCTTCTCAAGAGCCCATGAAGCTGTGCCAGTCCCACGACACCCCCACCAGAAGGAGTAGAAGAGGAATAAGAATCTCTTCTTTCTTCTTCTTCTTGAAAAGACCTAGAGAGACTACTACAGTCTACAGGATAGTTGTTTTGACTATGATCCATCTTGTCGAGAAAGAAAGAAAGAAAGAAGTAGAGGGAAAGAGTGAAGAGAGATGTTGTCTTCTTCTCCTTCTTCAGTTCTCTTCTTCTCCTCCTCTTCTTCTCGTCATCTTTCTTTCTTCTCTTTCTTGGTCTTCTTTTCTTCTTCTTTTCATCTTTTTACGAAGAGCCTGTCGAGAAGAAGAGAAAGGAGAGCTGGAGCTCCTCCTTCTTACAGTTGTCTATCGTCGAAGAAAAGAAAGAAGGAAGAAGAAAGAGAAAAATGAACGAAGAGAAAGATTACGAAGAGAGAAGGTGATAGCTTGTTCGCGGCCATAGAAGATCTGGAAGAAAGAAGAAGAAAGAAGCAACTACGAAAAGAAAGATATAGATAGATAGATAGAGGGGTAGATACGCATAGACAGAAAGAATGATAAAGAATAAAGAGAAGAAAAGATCGGTGACTGATCGAAGAAGAAAGAAGCTTCTTCTTCTTCCTACGTCTGTCGATCAGATGAAGGAAAGAGGAAGAAGAAGAAGGAACACGATAAGACTTCTCTTCTCTTTTCTACACTTCTCCGTTTCTCCTGTCCTCTCTCGGCTTCTCTTCACACTTCTTCTTCTGTCTCTCTTGAGTTCTTTCCTTCTTTCTCTTGCCTTCTCTTCTTTCTTCTTTTTGAATGACAAGAAGCATGCCTGTCTCTCGTTTCTTTTTTCTCTCCCTCTGCATGCACTCGCGCGCATTCACACACAAAATCGAGGACAATCGATGCAATTCTACACGTCGATTCTTCCAATTCTCCCCCCATCTTTCTTTCTTCTCTTCTACTTTTCTCCCTATTTTTCTCCTTTGTCTTTCTCACGATGCCTGGCCCTCACTAGCTAGCTTTTCGGTCGAGACACTGATCTAAAAGTCCATGGGTCTTGTTAATTATCTAAGCCGCTTTTCTCTTAATCTCTCGCCGACTCTTTTGCTTTGTAGCAAGATAAGAAAAGAAGAATGAGAAAGAACGAAGAAGACTTGCCGGAAGAGAATCTTCTGTTCGAACTCGGTGTCCCTCTCTCTTTATCGGGGTGTATATACACCTGGCGTTCTTCAAGTGTAAGAACGACGTCTTTCTCCTCTCCTGTCATCTATAGCGAGAAGAGAAAGGACGATGCTTTCTATAGGTCAACAGACACTCCAAACTTTCAGCTTTTTCGTGTGTATATGTTGCATAGATAGATCCCTAACTGGCTTTACCCAAATGAGGCGACTAAGACATGAAAGAAGAAGACGCATGTATGATTGACGTGAATGTGTAAACCGATAGCCAGGGGGGCCGACTAGAGTGTATATACACCTCTTTCTCTATACAGGTGCAAGAAGTGTATGAATGATGGAGAAACGGAGAGATACGTCTATTCCTTACACAGTCAACATAGAAGAAAGAAGAGATCGAGGGGAAGAAGGAGGAGACATAAAGACACACTTTTGCTTGAAAGAGAAAGAGAATGGTCGACGAGAGAAAGAGAGGGAAAGACAGAGAAGAATAGTAACGAGGAGTAGAGGGAGTTGTCTCTCTCAGTTGCTGTCTCAAAGTAGGTATTTTTGATATAATTTTAAATTTTAATATATTTAAACAAATCATATTTAATTTCTTTGACCACCTTCTATCTTTACAGACAGAGAGAGAGAGAGTGTTAATTGAAGGATAGGTCGGACGGGTCAGAAAGACCAGGGGAGAGAGCTCATCAAATAGATTAGATACACTCGATACTGCAGCAGCATGAGGTAAAAGACATGGAGTCTCTCCATACTTTCTAAGAATTCTGCTCTAAGGATGACTGGAAAAGACTTCTCTGCTACCTGACTCTTCTCTTCCTCTCACTTTCCGCATGCAAAAGACTCTTCATTCTCTGTCTACATGGGAGAACAACAAAAGAACAAGATGAAAGTCAAGATAGGCGCATATAGATGGATGTACCCCCCCCCCTGTCTGCACTTATCGACATATAGATAGATCAAAGATAGATAGATAGATAGATCGATAGAGAGATAGATATATAAAGTTAGATAGATATAGAGATAGATTAAAGTTAGATAGATTAAAGATAGATAGATCGGTCGATAGATAGGTATATGAAGTTAGATAGATATATAGATAG
>NW_027153419.1:14685-19986 GCF_002600585.1 Cystoisospora suis
TCCGAGTAATCGACTGTCTATCTCTTCCTTTGCTTCTTCTTTATGAAGCCTCTCGCTTCTCTCTCTTTTCTTGGTCTTTGTAAGAGATCGCACCTTCTCAGGCAATTCTCTCGCCTTATAGCATAAGACCTCGATGCATGTCTGTCTATGTCTGGAGCTAGCTAATCCACAGCTGCGTGGGCGTATTAGGGAGAGAACTCGAGAAGAACGGGAGAAAGAAAAAGAACAAGATCCACATGAAGAGAGAGAGAGAGAAGATCATGTTGGTAAAAAGTCCAGAAGGGCGCCTTCTTCAGCTTCTTAGGATTCCTATATGCCACGGTAGCTAGGAGTGTCCTATGACAAAAGAAGAAGACAAGGAATGAAGGGGTATGTGTATGAATTAGATTCTTCCTTCTGTCTCTCTCTCTCTGTGTTTGAGGTCTCTTTCTAATCTTGTCTGTTCATCTCCTCTTTCTCTTTCTCTCTCCTTAAATATATATACATATATATATGTGTAGGTGTGCATGTAGACATGTAGCTCTGTACGGGATACGTCTCTATCTGCGTATGTGTAGATGCACCCTGCGATCTACAAGAAGAGAAGAAAAGGAAGGAATGAATTGTGTGCTTTTCTGACGGCTATCTCGATGCAACTAACTCCTTCCTTCTTCTCTAGGGTATGTGCTTGTCTATATCTATCTATAGGTGTATGTCTCTGTATATGTCTATGTGTCTGTTTAGGCCACATTCTCTATCTCTCTTTGTTTCTCTCGATGTGCTGTGTATTAGCAAATTACAAGCAAAGAAGAGAAAGAAGAACGAGAAAGACGTAAGAAGAGGAAGACAGGGACTGAGATAAGAAAAGATATCTTCTTCTTCTCCTTGTCCACTGTGGAATGGATCTCCATGACATTCTTCTTTCCTTCTTGTAGAGACTTCATAGGGTGTATATACACAACTTTTCTTTTTTATCTTTCTTTCTCTTCTTCTTCTTCCGCATTGTCTTCAGGCCTTGTGTCACTACAGACATGTACGTCTCTCTCTCCTCTACAAAGACACCTCCCCCCTCTACCTATATGCCGACACTTCTTTGCATGCATATATATATATAGATATCTATAAATACAGATATACGGCATAATTTTCATTAGAGAATTAGACCCTTGCGAACCTAGAAAAGCTTCGCATCCCCCACCTATCTGTGTATAGGCTGTGTATACGCCTGGCATCTCTGTGTACATGCACATACATATATAGAAGGAGAACGACTTCTTTCTTTCTTTCTCTCTACATATGAAAACGGTCGGTAAGAGTGATAGATGGAGAGAGAGTATCAACTGAAAGAGAGAAGCGATAAGAAATTGTTGAAAGAAGAGGAAGAAGAAGACTGTTGACTAGATCTCTCGCTGGAGAGACAGAGAGAGAAGAAAAGAAAAGATACACATCGTCTTATTCCCCCGTCATATACACATACAGAGAGAGCCATATAGATAGAGAGATAGATAGATAGAAAAGTATCTCTCTATTTATCTATTTATCTTGCATGCTGTCGACTTTTGTTTGTCTCGTAAAGAAGATCGATGGGAAGGGACCCTGGCCCACCTCCAGTCACTGCCTTCGTCGGCATAGCCTCGAACTCTATAGACCTACACATACATATGCATCCATATAGAGACAGAGAGAGAGACTATCTAGATATACATATATCTATATGTGTATACATGTATAAAGTATACAGGTGTGTATAGAAGTGACTTCCCTTCTATATACAGGACAGTACATGTTGTGGATGGTCATCTTGAAGAGAGGGAAAAGAAACGCAGATAAATACACAGACATACATATACATACATATCTATATACATGCACATACATATATCTATATTTATATACATAGATGGATAGATACAGAAGACCTCCTTCTGTCTGTCTTTGCCAGTCTTCACTTCCTCTATGGCGAGAAATTCCGGCTATAAGAAAGAAAGACAAAGAAGAGAAATAAAGACATCTGTTGAAAGAGAAAGAAGGAAAGAAAGAAGAGAGAGAGAGATGTGAAGTTCTCTCCAAGATCTCTTGCTTGTGTCTTTCTTTCTTTCTTTCAAGGGCTCCTCCCCTCGTGAAAGGAAAGCGGCATATCTCTGTATTCGCACATGCATTTCTCTCCTCCCTGTAGCACAAGCATTAGGAAACCTAGAGAAAAAAGCCTGCAGAGAAAGCATTGCTTCTTCGACAACTTCTCTCCTTTCTATCCTGTGTGTAAAGAGATCCTTCTTTCATCTTCTCTCTCTTCTTCTTGATACTTCTCTTCGTGGTCCGAGTCGGCTTGAATCCTCTCCTGCTTCTTTTCCCTTCTCTCCCTCGTGCCGTGGTAAGTAGTGACTTTACTTAAACTCTCCTCTCCACCTCCCGAGAAGAAGAGGAAGAAGAATCTTTCCCGTGGAAGACGTCGATGAATGTTGGGTCGTCTACAGGTATTTGATGGATCAGGAGACGTGTTTGATAATGCTTGTCCAGGAGACGTTGAAGGAGGACCTTCATTTCATAGGGAATTGCGCTTCCTCCTTCTCCTCCAGGGCATGTCTTGGAGTTTGAGAAATCGATGGTCTTCTTATCGATGACTTTTAGGGCTTCGATGGCTAGCTCGGGGGACATGCGTATGAATCGAGAGGATGAGGAGAAAGACTGACCTGGATTGAATTCGAGGGGTATAAGATAGCTGTGACACCATATATAATAGAGAATCGATCCTAATCTCCAAGCATCGATAGCTGGAGAGGCGGATAGAGGTAAGAATTGGTGCTTCTTCTCTCTGTCTTCTTCCCTTTCCGCCTGAAGATTATTCCTTTGATCGAATGACGAGGGAAGAAGATACAACTTGAGAACTTCCGGAGGGGTCAGGGTTAGATCAAGATGCTCCGGCCGTGGATAGGAAAGAGAAGAAGAAGAAGAAAGTGGCTGGTTTATCTCTTCTTCTTCTTCTTCTCCGTCTTTTCTTGGACGTCTCTCTTCCGTTTTTCTTGGAGAATCTTGAGGAGTCTGCCGACGAGGAGACATCAACGAAGAAGAAGAAGAAGAGCGGGAAGGATCGAGGGTGACGTGCTCTAGATCTGTGAGAAGAACATAGCCTTCTTCATTAATTTCGAAGCTATAGACACCTGGAGATTTATGATGTAGGCCATGCCTTGAAAGATTTCTTAAGATATAAATGATCTGTCGAGTTAGGCTTCCTTTTGCTGCTGTAATATGATCATCGCGTGCTTCTCTCCATCTCTTCTCTCTTTCTTCTGGACGAGAGGTGAAAGAGAAAGGAGGGAGAGGTCGGTGGAATCCTCTCTCCTTCATCTTATTTCCTTCTTTTAGGAAAGAAAGAAAGAACGGCGAAGAAGAAGAAGAAGAAAGATGCGCAATGAAATCGTGGAGATTAAAGTCCATCCGTGGATAGATCAGAACTTCATTCAAGAAGTGGATCTTCTGTCCTTGACTTGTTGCATTGCCCCCCGCAAAGAGATGGGAGCGTTTCTGAAGGAATTTTCGAAGAAGAAAGTTCTTCTTCTTCCTTTTCTCCTCTCCGACCGAAATAGTCAGAAGCGTTCCGGGTCTTATATCGACAACGGAGAGAATAGCCACCGGAGCCAGAAGTCGATGGCGAGAATAGGCCGTATCGACGTCAGGGCATTGAAGAAGAGCAAGAAACTTTAAAAGGCTTGCATAACGAAGGCGCAGTAAAAGAGACGTAGACATCATCTCTCTTGTTTCTTCTTCCAGTTCTCTCGTTCTTCGTCTTCTTTCTTCGTCTTCTTCTTTTTCTTCATTACGAAGAGGACCACTCCCATCAACTGCGTCACCATCATCTCCTTGCCGCTCGACAGAGGATCTTCCTCGAACTCTTTCAGACCCTCTTCGTCTTCTTATCGTTTTTCTTCGGACATCCCTTCTCCGAGCTCGATAGGAGAGAGACGTATGAAAGAGAACTCTCGCGAGAAGGTGTATCCTTTTTCTTCCCGGGCTCTTCTCTCTTCTCCCCCAAAGCCTGGAGGGTAAGGGCTGGTAGTCGACAGCGTAATCTATTTTCCCTTCATCCAAAGAAAGGAGACCTTTATTCTCAAGTCGTAGATACAAATTGTTTCGACTGTCTTCCAAGATTACCGACTTTTTCAAAGAGGGCTTGTCCGCAAAACTGATCTTCTTCCTCGCACCTTCCAGAATCCATCTCTCTCCTTCCGATAAAGAAGAGGAAGAAGAAAGAAGAGAGGAGGGATGTCTGATGGGCTTGACGATCGCTGCGAGACTTGGTCGGCCTGGATCTTCGAGATAAGAATCTAAAATGATAGGAAGAGACACCTCACCCTGGTGACTCCGAGAGCGAGAAGGATGAGTCATACGGCGAGAAAGAAACTCGTTAAAATGTCTACCGACTCTCTGGAAGCCTCGAGTTAAGAATCGACGCGGTTCTCTTAGCCACTTTGAAACGCGACAGCGGAAGGGAGGTCTCGACGAGGGGGAGGAGGAGGTTGTCTTCTCTTCTTTATCAGAATCTCTCTTTCTTGAGCTATCTTCATTTGGAGTGTCGAATCCATTCTCTGGTCCATTTGCTTCATGAAGAAAAGAAGAGAAAGACCCGGGGAAAGTGTCGACAAGATGGAGACTCTGTCTATCCATCACATCTTGATCTAGAGAAGGATGAAAATGCTCGGGTGAGAAAGGCTGTATCGATTCTGAAGAATGACGGGGTGAACGGGATAGAAGAAGAGGGAGATCAGAAGTAGGAAGAAAAGAAGAAGAAGAGATGGAGTGACGAATTAGAGGGGTGGATGCCTCGACATTGCAGGAAAGAACAGAGAAAGAGAAAAGAAAGATAGAACCTACATAGTTGAAAGAAGAAGAAAGATGAACAGGAAAAGGGAAAGAAGATGAACAGGAAAATAGAAAGAAAAAGAAGAAGAAAGAGAAAGGAGAAAGACGAGAAGAAAGACTGTCTTCTGGAGGGTGATCTCGACGTCTTTCTTCCCCCATATTTATTGCAAGGAATGGTCAAAAGGAATTCCAGAAAGGAGACCAAGCCAAATGAGAGAGATCTCTCGCTCTTTCTTTCTTTCTCTCTCTTCTTTCTACTCTCTCTATCTGTCCTATTGTCACGCCGTCAGCAAAGAAGTTAACTCTTTCTCCTATCTATCTCGGAAGTTTCGAAGTAGCGCAATGGTGCTTCTCTCTCAGTCATCTCTGGAAGAAGTAGAGCAAGGAAACAACGAAGACCCGTGCGATTCTCTCCTTCTCTCACTCTTCATGAAGAGAGAAGAAGAAAGAAGAAAAGAAAGGAGA
>NW_027153419.1:20124-20301 GCF_002600585.1 Cystoisospora suis
TGGGAGTGAAAGAAGAAGAAGACTGGGCTTTTAGCAGAGATGTCTTAAGACATTTGAGAAAATCTCTCTCTTTCTTCCTCCTCTCCCCGAGCCAGGAATGAAGAAAAGAGAAGGTCGATCTGGATCAACTCTATATCTCTTTGGAATCTCGGCCGTAGTAGTAGTAGTAGCAAGAAT
>NW_027153420.1:0-598 GCF_002600585.1 Cystoisospora suis
AACACTCGTCCCCGACAAGTCGTCTATCCGCTTTCACTATTACCCACACACACGGACCCTTCATACCTCATGCACTCGCATCAGCTCCGGCCTCTTGTTTCCCTGCAGACCTTCTTCGTTGGCTCCCCTAGGCTTATCTTCGCTGTTGTTCTTTTGTCCCTTTCTCGTTCTTACTCTTCGTACTCGCTTCCTCCCGTTGGCGCTCTCGTCCCTACTTCTCTTGCGATAGGCTGCACTAGCAGCCCGTAGGTCTTCCTCGATCTCCCCCTTACTTCTCGATTCCTGCGCTCACGTTCCCCTCTGTATCTGCATGACCTCCCTTCCTTGCACGGGTATTTCTGACTCCAACGCTCTTCTTTGTCTCTCTCTGACTTTGTTAAACTGCTTTAGCCGTTGTACTCTTCCATGTTGCTTTGACGACACTGCTTCTAACTATAGTCCTTCATCATTTAAATCGCCGCTTCACTCCTCCCGCACGTTCTCTTCCTTGACGTGCCATCTCACTCGTTTCACCCTCCTTACGTTGATACAGTCCCTACAGGCTTCCCTGAGTCTGTATTAACAGCCTCTCTTCTGATCAGAGGTATCTCCTCTGACA
>NW_027153420.1:625-1223 GCF_002600585.1 Cystoisospora suis
TACAAGCACAAAAGCCGCGCCGATCAGCACGTGGTATGGATTCACGCCGAGTGAGCCGTTATGTAAAAAGTTTGCAATCGCTTACCAAAGTGGTGAATTACGTTTCCTTTGGAAAGCGCTGCGCAGGTACGACGAGCGAAAGGAGAACTCAGGAAAGCGCACAGATCACAAGTAATACGCCAGCGCACAGCGAAGAGAGGTATCATTCAAAGTAGGACAGGAAGTCTGATTAACTTGGACATCGAAGTGGAACCGAAAGCCCTTAAGCGGAGGTTAATAGGACCATTCAAGATAGTCAAGATGTATGGGCCGAGTGCAGCAGAGCTTGAGCTTCTGAAAGCGATGTTAGCGCACCCCTTCTTCCACGTCTTCCTCGCACCAGTGGCGCAAGAGTGCTTCAATCCCAGACGTAATCCCGCAGACCAAGATCCCGTAGCAGAGCAAGAATACACGATTGCGGGTATCTTAGATCACATGGAGGAGAATCAGATATGCTACTTCGTTGTTAAGTGGACAGAGGGTCCACGACGTGGGAACCTGAGAGTAACCTCACTGGTAGGAAGAAGACTTTACAACGGTATTTGAGAGGACTATTGAG
>NW_027153420.1:1386-2116 GCF_002600585.1 Cystoisospora suis
CTGCTAGTGCAGCTTAACGTCGGAGGAGAAGGTTCAAAGATACGGGGAGTCGGAGGAAAGAGCGACACGAAAGTAAGTAGGAGAATCGAAGGGACGTGGAGAAAGAAGTTGCGTTGTCAGAAGGAAGGACAAGTGCTTAAGTGCAGGGGGACAATGTGTTGTGTGCATGCGGGACGTGCTATGTATGGGACTATGCGCGAACTGAGGGAACAACTCAGTAAGGAGGGGTGACACCAAGTGAATAAGGTATAAACAGCAAAAGTAGAACGAAGTTACATAGTAGACACATAGGTAAGGAGCATAGTCATAGAATAGTACACTGGAGAAATGGAAACAGAGGAGCAGGACGCACAAGTACAAACATGAACCCTCTCTCTTTTCTCAGAAGAAATCTCTCTCTCTCTTCTCTGACCTTGACCGGTACCTTGACCGGTATGGACCGTTGGTCGGCAGCGCCGGCCCGCAACACTAGCCGTAGCTACCTGATAGTTGTCACCTTAGTCGCTGTAGGTGGCTAGCTTTAACCCTTTCATATAGCTATGTGCTAACACTCTACTCTGTAGCTACTACGCTTAGTCGTTTCTTACTCTTATTGAATGCAACCATGGAGTTCACTGAGTTGGTTCGCCTTGTGGACTAACTTCTTTGCCCTCTGTTTGCTATGGTAGCACTTCCTTATCACTTCTTCGCTCTTCCTAGTTGCGTGTGTTTGAGTAACACTCGTCCCCGA
>NW_027153421.1:0-2576 GCF_002600585.1 Cystoisospora suis
TCTATCTTTAATCTATCTATCTATCTATCTTTAATCTATCTATCTATCTATCTATCTTTAATCTATCTATCTATCTTTAATCTATCTATCTATCTATCTTTAATCTATCTTTAATCTATCTTTAATCTATCTATCTATCTTTAATCTATCTATCTATCTATCTTTAATCTATCTATCTATCTTTATTCTCTCTTTCTCCTATCTATATATCGATCTGTCGTTAAAAGGGCTCTATGCTATGCTTGGTGTATCTATCTGTTTGAGTTGCCGAAGCCTCAAGGCAGTTGGCAATTCAGTGGTGTCTCTCTTGAAGTGACAGAGGGAGGCCAGTGCCAGCTACACAAATAGAGTCCTTTCTTCTCTCTCTCTTTCTCTTTCTCACTCGCTCCGTTCTTTCTTTCTCTTGACTCTTTCTTTATCGTAGAACGAACCCCGTGGGTGTCTATACAAGCCGAGAGTTCAATTGAACCTTCTCATCTCCTTGCCATATACGCTCTCTCCTTCTCTCAATAGATAGATTAAAGATAGATAGATTAAAGATAGATTAAAGATAGATAGATAGATTAAAGATAGATTAAAGATAGATAGATATATAGATAGATTAAAGATAGACTAAAGATAGATTACAGATAGCTAGATTAAAGATAGATAGAATTAAGATAAATAGGTAGATCATAGATGGATAGTAGACAGAGAGAGAGATAAGGTGAGTTGGCGTTCCTTCGTGAATGCGCTGAGGCGTTGAGTAAAACGAGAGCTCTCTCTGCATCTATCGTCTCTCTCCTCTCTTTCTTACCACTGGCAAGAATTAAGAGCCCTTCTCTTCTTCTCTTTTCTTATCCTTCTTCTCGCTATGACAGAGTGCGCCGCCATATATTTCTACGTTCTTCTTCACTTTCTTCTTCTTCTTCTTTCTCTCTCTTTCCTTCTCTTCTCTCTCGATCTCTATGTTTCTTCTCTCTATCATTCTTCTCTTCTTTCTATCTCTCTGCCGTCGTCATTATGTCTGTAGGTTCTCTTCCATCAGTGAGCGAGATCGATCTTCTTTCAAAGGCCCTTTATGCTCTCTCTCTTTCTTCTTCTTCTTCTTCTTCCTCTTCCTCATCCTCTTCTTCTTCCTCCCCTTTTATTCCTATGCACGTCTATCACACCCTGGATTCGATCCCTACGTCTGTCCATCCTATGACGCAGCTCGTCGTCACAGCGGCAGCTCTTCAGCCTACGTCTCGTCTAGCTCGCGCTTATCAAGAGAAATCTCTCAAGAAACAAGATCTATGGAAACCTGCTCTCTACGATGCCCTCTCTCTTGTACGTCTCCTACCTCACTTCCTTTCCTCGCTCACTTCTCTCTCTATCTATTTCATGCTGAAAGACTCTCTCGCTATCCTCTCTCTCTCTCGGTGTATCGATTCTTCATTTTCCTCTCTCCTTCTTCTTGTATTCCCTTCGATAGATTGCTGTAGCGTCGGTTCAGAAGCAGATCTTCTTTTTCCTTTATATCGACCAGACCTGCCTTTCTTTCTTTTGGGGGTGTGGATCGATTGCTGTGGAGAGAAGGACTTCACTCTCTTTGTTCAGCGGGAGGCTTCTTACTTTCTTTCTTAGCTACGATTCTCTTCTCTCTCTCCTGCTTATCGAGGCGTCGCACTACAGCACATACTTCTCTACAGATACACACATAGCCATACCCAGAGGTATATGTAGACGTGAGTATGTACATATAGCATCTCTATCTATTTCTTTCCATGTATATGCTGTATACTTATATATATATATATATCTGAAATACTGGAGAGCTGTGGGTGAGGGAGGTGTAGAGATATGTGGATCTAATACAGCATGAAAGCACGTGTAAACGTATGTGTATATATATATGTGTATGAATACCTATCTATGTATCTAGATATGTATACATATTATGTCTGTATATGCATATGTGATGCGAATGAGTGAGCTGCCTTATTGTTCTTTTCCTATGTAAGTGTATGTACACTCTAACTTCTCCAAGCCTTTAGAAAACATTTTCTCTTCTTGCCGTTCGCACCTTCTTCTTCTTCTTCTAACCCTCCTCTTCTTTCTTGTATTGTACATACCTATGTATGTAGATTTCTTCTGATCTCTTTCTCTTCTGTGGATCATACCTTTCTCCGTCTTGTTGTTCGCCTTTCTCTTCTTCCTTTCCTTCTTTTCTTTTTCCGTTTCTTTCTTTCTTTCAAAAGATAGCGAAGAACGCGGTGATGGCGACACGTATCTTTCAGCGAACTTTCCGCAGTCAGGGAGAGAAAGAGAAGGAAAAAGACCTCTCCCCTCAACCTCATCTTGACTGGGTAAGTCTACATATAGAGACACATCGAAATAGATAGATAGATAGATCTCCATATTCATAACATACATGTACAGGAGGAACATGCCGAGATTCTCTCAATAGAAAGCTTTCTCTATTCTTTTCATCCACGTTTTCCGAGTGTACGTACACCTCACCCTCTTGGAGAGGGAGAATCATACATTGACACTCTCTTTCTATCTCTGACTTTCATATGGTCCCAAGGCCAGAAGAAAGGAGAGAAGAAGAAGAA
>NW_027153421.1:3013-3160 GCF_002600585.1 Cystoisospora suis
CTTCTTTATCTTTCTTTTCTTCTCTTCTCTTAGGCAGCGAACTTTGCTCATATGATGGGCTTCGAGAGTCGCCGAGAGCATCAGGAGCTTTTCCGTCTTTATCTCTTTCTACACGCCGACCATGAAGGTAAAAAGAAAGAAAGAAAG
>NW_027153421.1:3242-5463 GCF_002600585.1 Cystoisospora suis
CATTCTTCTATTCTTCTTTTCTCTTTTGTTCTCTCAGCTTCTTCCTTCGTTTCTTTTTCATCTCTTCTTGTCAACTCCTTTCCTCCTTATTCTTCTCCTCCATTCTTTCTTCTTTTTCTTTTTCTTCTTCTTTGTCTGTTGTGTGACATAGGAGGGAATGTGTCTGCTCATTCAGCGCATGTGGTTGGCTCTGCTTTGGCCGATCCTTTCCTCGCCTTCACTGCCGGAATGGCGGGACTCGCAGGTAGGCAGCCCACCCCACTTCCACAGACTACTGTAGTCATCATAGCAGTCATACTCATGGTCATAGTGCCACTTCTACTATGCCTACTCCTATTGCTTCTATGCCTATTCCTATGCCAACTATGATTTGTATAAGAAGAAGATTCAGAAGAAGAGAAGGAGGAGGTGTGGAAACACACTTCCACTCCTACTCAAGAGAAGAAGGAAACACGACAAGAAGAAAAAGAAAAAGAACAAGAGCTCAGACTATCGGGATCAAATCATTCATCTTCTTCTTCTTGATGGATCCATTCTATCTGCAGTCGGACTTCTCCCTACCAATACTCGTCACGCCCATACCGTTTCTCATACAAACCCCACCCCTACTCCTACCTATTCTTCTTCTTCTTTTTCCTACTGATACGACTGATACTAATACTCTTGCTCCTCCTGCACCCCCTGCTAGTATTCTTCTTCTTCTTAAGGCTCATACGACTCAAAATACGCCCGTAGGAAGAATAATAAGAATACTACTACGACTAACTACGATTTATATCGTCACACGCACAATACAGATATTTATTATAGTAGTAGGGTTTAGCAGGTAATTGCAGTCGTAGTGGTAGGGAAAGTAGTTTTTCTTTTCATACTCCTCCTTCTTCTTTTGGGAGGGATCTTCGTCGTCATTCTTTTCGTTTTTCTTCTCGTTCACTTCTTATGGGTATGATCGTGACGCTCTTCTTCTTTCCCTACTTGCGACTTCTCTTCTTTTTCTTTCTTGTCTCCTTCCCATCTTTTCTTTCTTTGTCTGTCTGTAGGTCCATTGCATGGCTTGGCAAATCAGGAGTGTTTGAATTGGCTCCTCGAGACACACAGACAACTCCAGGGAGAAGCCCCGACTAAAAGTCGTCTCACTCAAATCGCTCAAGTAAATACACAGTCCAACATTCATACACTAATCCCAACCACGTACACTCTTCTTTCACTCTTCATTCTCTTCATACACAAGCAGAATCCTCATAATCTAATATACGATGGCTTCAAATCCGTCCTCTCATGTATATCTAACTCTATATATATAGACATAATCTAATATACGTTAATGAAGTTTCGTGTGTATGGGGTGTCTCTATGTAGAGACAGCGACTCCTTTTCGTGCTTGGCTCTTCTCCTTCATTCTTCTTCTCCTCCTCTCATGAGATCACATCTTCTTTCGCCTCCATCTTCTTCTCTCTCTCTTCTTTCTTGCGTTCTCCCTCTTTGTGTGTGTGTGGGTTGTTTAGGATACACTTGCGAGTGGCCGAGTGATTCCTGGCTACGGGCATGCAGTCCTACGTGTCACAGACCCGAGGTCAGTCACTACACAACAAATAAATAAGTGAGAAAGACAAAAAGAAGAAAGAAAGAGTGAGACAGAGATAAGAAAACGATGAGGAGACACGGCCTTTCTCACTTCTTCAGTGAGCCAATGAATGATAGACAGATCACCTCGCTTCTTCTTCTTTTCTTTTTCTTCTCATTTTCTTTCTTTCTTTCTTTCTTTCTTCACTTTCAGTATGTCTTTGCGTCGCCCTTTAGTATTAGGAGGAGTGGGCGTAGGAGCGACTGAGGGAAGACGTAGACTTCTATAGTCAGGACCGTACTAGTCATATTCATAATACAAAACTGTCTTTCTCTCGTCTTTCCTTTCATTTAGGAGAACGTCATTTCTCAGCCATCTCTTCTCTTTCTCTGTAGTCCTCTTATATCAGTATCTGTATATATCTATCTATATATCTCAGCAGGCACGTAGATAGATAGGCATTCTCTCTCTCTCTCTCTCTATGTATAGTCTTGTATATTAGATAGAGGTAGACACGGACATACTGGAAAACCCACGCCCTCCCCTCACGTACCTATCTATCTATCTATCTCGAATCGATCTATCTACCTACCTATCCACGTATCCTCAAGTCTATCTATCTATCTATCCTTAATCTATCTTGAATCTGTCTTTAAT
>NW_027153422.1:0-5085 GCF_002600585.1 Cystoisospora suis
TCTTTTTCTTTTTCTTTCTTTTGCATGCTCGTGCTAAGAGTCCAGAGCAGCTTCACTTCATTTTTATATTAGCGCCTTCATTTTCTCTAAGACTTTTCATCCTTACGCAGGCCATTACATGCATCTACATATATACACGAACACCTACATGTATGTCTGTGTATAGACAGACATCTGTCATAAAAAAGGCATTCTCATAACGAAGAAGGCGAAGTCCCAACGAAGAGGGACATGCACATGTACACACTTTTCTCTCTACAGAAAGGGGACGTTTTGATTGATAAGGTACCTAAAACGAACTAACCACGCAGCTAGCCAGCTAGCTGCTCTTTTTCTTCCTTCTGTCGGACATAGATAGAGAAGAAAAAGAAGGTGCGGGGTGAAAGAAAATGAATGAGTAGAAAGAGAACAACACAGAAGAGTCATGAAAGGGGCGTGGATGATCCTCTTCATGTCTCCTTTCTCCCCTTCTTTCTCTTTCTTCTTCTTCTCCAGCCTTCCTATCTCTCTCTCTTTCTTTTCTCTCTCTTGTTCTCACCCCCCCACCTTTCACTCATCATTCTCAAGATCCTTGACTCCTTCATTGCCTATCATCTCTCTCACTCTCTCGGAAGAAAAAGAAGAAGAATACACCCTTTCTCCCTTTCTGCGGAGTCGCATGGTCTGTTGAATGAAAATACAACTCTCGCCCTATACACGGTTTTGCACCTCCTGTTGATGCCTATGAGCTTCTTCATTCTTTTCTTCTCTTTCCCTTGATCTTCTCATCTTCATTTTGTCCTTTTCTTCTTCTTCTTTTTCTCTCTCTTTCTCATCCTCTTCATCGTCTTCTCTCTGTTGACCATCATCTCTTTCTTCTTCTTCTTGTTCCTTCATGCTTAGATGTCTCTTCATCTTTTTCTCTTCTTGGCGACGAGTTCTTCTTCTCGCGAGATAGAGACAGCCGATAAGGAGATAAGTAATCGTGGACAGCCCGACAAGAAGAGAGAGCATGATCGTGAATCCGTCGGTGTGCGTGACAGAGAATTCAAACATCTTCGTCACGCATAGGGAAATGACCCCTCCTATGGTGCATGCAAATCCACACAGCTTTCCTAGGTGCTTCTGGGGGAAGGTATCGGCTACATAGAAATACACTTGGTTTGTCATCAAGGCCATATTCAGCATAAACATGAGAGAAGCAAAATATTCGAAGAAGATCAGATGACTTCGATACGCGATAAATGCTGAGACAATGACAAAGGTTCCAAAAGAGTTGACGAGAAGCATGCATGTAATGATCCCGCAATAGTCAGCGATAAGCCCCGCAAAAGGAGGGGCAAAGAAGACGCATCCGAGAATGATATGTAGAAATCTTAAGCTATTCGGCACAAGATCTTCAGACGAATCGTTGAAGTACACCGAGCGAATAAGGGCGATCGTAAAGTAAGGAATTATCGGCAAATAGGTGTAAGACAGCATGTAATTCTTTAGAAAGGAGACTGTATACGTAGACATATGTCGCCACTTCCTCAAGAGAAGAGAGCGAGAAGGCATCGAGAAAGGTGGAATACCCTTCGTACGAGGGAGGCCTCTGCCATGGCGATGAGAAGGAGAAGAAGAAGAATGGCTGTGCTGGTGTGGGGTGGGAGAGAAGGGCGAGGAGGAAGAAGAAGATGACGAGGGATGAGAGATATATCGATCGTGACGGAGAGTCGATGCAGGGAGATCTACCCCGCTTCTTGTGCTTGTTGTGTTGGTCGTATGATAATAAGCTGACACGTGCATCTCTTTCTTCTCCTCGTTCTTCATCGTGAAAGTTGGACTCTTCTCTTCTTCTTCTTCTTTTCCTCCCTTTCTTCTTTTCTCCCCGTTCTTTCCTTCTTCACGAGGCTCTTCTCCTTCTTCCTCTTCTCTTTTCTTGTAAGAAGAATATCTGGGAGTTGTCCGCGCAGATGAAGAAGAACATAGACCAGGATAAGTATCTCTTCCCGGGGAAAAAGCCTCGGAGGGATCTTCTCCTACTTGACTAACGGAAGCGTCTTCCTCGTGATCCCTCTTCTTCTTCTTCTCGCGGCTGGGGTGATGTCCGTGGTGGGTAGGAGAGCTATTTCTCATCTCCTCTTTCTCTTCGAAATCTCTCCCCCCCCTCGCCCCACGATGAGGATAATGAAGAGAAGACTCTCCTCCTAATATAGCAGGTGGTCCTGAGACATGAGATTCTCCGCTTATAAGCCGAACCGCTACAGTTGCGGCAGCGAGAGCTCCCTCTGCGGCTACACCCCGGCCTCCAGGGACATGCTCTAATTGATATTCTAAGCTGCTCTCTTCATCTTCTTCTTCTTTATCTCTTTCTTCTTCTTCATGAAAAGATCGGTGACCTCTACCTCTATGCCAACGATGGAGAAACCCATCATTGTCGTCTTCCCTCTTTTCATGATGCCTTGTCTTATGTGATCTTCTTTCCTTCACACCCTTGCCTTCTTCAAGAGAATATAACTCCTTTTCTTCATCTTCCTCTTCTCCGCCCCCTTTCCCTCTCGTTTTCTTGTCGAATTTCTTCTTCATCTCTCTCTTCTTCTTCTCACTCTCGTCCCCGCTCTCCAAGATCTGCACTCTCATGGTCATCTCTGTACTATCCTCTTCTCTTGTTTTCGCCACCCCCCTTTCCTCTTCTTCATCTTCATCTTCTTTCACTCCCCCACCTTCTTCTTCTTCCTCCTCCTCCTCTCTTTCTCGAGAACTTCTCTTTTCTCCTTGCTCTCTGTCCTTCTCATCTTCGACCTCCTGATGATGCGTACGCTTCGGAAAGGGTCGCCAGGGCGCATAGATGAGAGCAATGAAGACAGCGGGGAGAAGAGCTAAGAGCGCATACCCGAGCATGATGGGGAGATAGGAAGAAGCAATGGATGAGAGAGAATCCAGGATGACAGGCGTCATATATGATAGAGCTCTCATAGCCACAATGATCGACATAACTGTATTCTCATGACCTGGAAAGAGCGTCGCTACAGACAACGTTCCATAGAAAGCCATATCAATTCCTAATCCATATAAGATAAACCCAGGGATATACAAAGGAGTCGATTGAGAAGAGACAGAGATAAGCAGCCATCCTGTCAGCATAAGGCTGGACCCAAGGAGGGAGGCGACCTTAGGCCCTGTTGAATCCATGGCTAAACCTCCAAAGAAAGAAAAGCCGAAATCCGATGCGGCACATAAAGTAAACAGATGGCCTACATGTAATCGTTGTTCTTTACATGTCATCTGTTCCGGGTGTACATACACCAGAGATTCGGGATTAGTTTCACTCGGATCGCACATCCAAAAATATGCCCCGCTTCGAAAGAGAACCTGACGGAGGGGTGCCCAATTCAAGTACGACGGCCCGATAAAGAAAGCATATAAAGAAATAAAAAAGAGATAGTGATACCGTGAACGTGAGAAGACCTTCTTCGATAGACACCTTAAAACGCATCGACACGGGGAGCAAAGATATCGCAACATAGGGGAATGAGAAAGAAAACGCTGTTCCTCTTTCTCCTTTTCATGCGACAAGGAGGGAAGATGTTCTTCTTCTCCCTCTTTCATAGCAGGTTGTCTATGGCGAGTCTCTCTTAAAGGGGAGGAGGACCACTTCATGGAGGCAATCGTCTTTCTTTTCTCTCCTTTCATGACATCTGCACCTTTGGCCTTCGCAGGATGAAGATGATCGAGATGGGACAATCGAGTCTCCTCTCTGTCCTTCCCCTCCCCTTTAATCCCTCGGCTGTCAGAGGGAGAAGATCTCCCCTGTCTCTCTCCCTCTTCTCCTTCTTTCTTCTGCGCAGATGGGATCGCATAGCAGGCTGTCGTTCGCATTTCTTCATCTTCCTCCTCTTCTCGAGAGAGAAGACGTCCTCTCGCCTTGTCATCTTCATGAGGAGGTTTCTCAAGACACGGATTCTCTTCCTTTCTCTTTCTTTCTTCTTCGTCCTCTCCTCTTGAGAGATCTTCAAATGAAGAGACAACGTGCGGCGGGCCCGGATGAGGAGGGATGAAACCTCTTTTCGGTAGATCTCCACTTCGTGTTTCATGTGACGGGAGAGAAAGACGACGCGAAGGGAGAGGCAAAGGAGCCACAGGTCTCAGAGAAGGGCGAAGAGAAGCCCCTGGAAGAGAGGGAGGAGAAGAAGAAGAATCGATATGATTGGCTACATGGTCTGGCTTTCTCGATGATGGAAGAGCAGGAGAGGGAGGAGAGGGAGAAGAAGAAGACGAAGACTGAAGAGAAGAATGAGACGGAGGACCAGTGAGGTGAGACATTTCTTTCTATTTGAAAAGAAGAGGAAGAGGCAAGGGAAGAAGAGTGGAGAGAGAGGAGGATGAGAGAAAGATGTCTGAAAGAAATAAGGAGAAAATGAAGGAAAGAAAGTTGTGATGTATGTGGGTTTGTATGGAGAAGAGATCACTCTTCACACGAAAAAGAGGAGGTAGAGCTAGGACATGAAGAAGACGTCGAGAAAATAAAGATAGACAGACAGATAGATAGATAGATGAATGAGAAGAAGAGAACCACGAGGAGAGAAAGAAACTAAAAGACAACAAGAAAGAAAAGATCCACACGAAACACTACACAATGCAAAATAAGAAGAAGAGCATGAAAAGATCACTACACTGATGTGTATAGAGAAGCAGAGATAATGTCTTGAAAGGAAAGACGACTCTTTGGAAAAGTAGAAGAATGACGAAGAACGTCCCCGATCAATCGATGGAAGCTTCTTAGGATCACCTCATGAGAAGGACAAGCACTCCCTTCCATCCCCTCTCTCTTTCTTTCTCTCTTTTTCTGCTTCCCTCTTGCTTTAAGAGACAAAGGAGAAGAGAAAAGAAGAGGAAGAATGAAGAGAATTCTTATGAGGAGAAGAAAGAAAGAAGAAAAGCAAAGAAAGTCGAAGTCCCTGCATCTTTCCTACTTCACATCAAAAGGCGCACACTCTCGTCCATAGACATACCTATCTTCTTTCTCTCTCCTCTCTCCTCTCTGTCTCGCTCTTTCTCCCTGTCTCTCTCTTGTGTGAAGGACACACCTCTTTCGCCTCTCGAGGAATGAATGAAGAGAGAGAG
>NW_027153422.1:5603-5962 GCF_002600585.1 Cystoisospora suis
AAGAAAGGAAGAAAGAAAGAGGAGTCGGGGATGTGGAGTAGATGGAGTGGAGTGTGTACGGCTTTTTACGAGTGTTTAGAAGACATTTCTTGTGTTCGCGCGGCAAGGCAAGAAATCAATTTCTCCAGCATGTCGAAGAGAAAGAAGAAGAGAAAGGAAGATAAAGCAAAACAATCCTCGTGAAAATGAAGAAGAAGATTCTTTCTTCTCTTTCTCTCTAGAAACAATTGCTCCTCAGCATCGCCACGACCGCAATGAAAAGATCACATCGAACTTTCTTTCTTTCACCACTCTGACATTTCTCTTCTTCTTATTCAGTCCGTCTCTCTCTCCCCCAGAAAAAAAAAAGAAATTAGAAA
>NW_027153422.1:5969-21120 GCF_002600585.1 Cystoisospora suis
GTCATGGGAAGGAGTCCAACAAAGACTTCTTTCTCTCTTCTCGCACTCTCCTCCCTCTCGACCTCCTCCTCTTCTTCCCCCTCTCTCTTTTACTTCTTTCTTTCGCGTTGAAATCCCGACTTTCTTCTTCCTCTGCCTTTCTCTTTCCCTTCTCTTCACTTTCTTCAGAAAGCTGCCTTGAGTTTTAACGTTTAAACAGAGATTCCCTGCAGAGAAGAAGCAAAAAGCGCCGTTGTGAAGGAAAGGGAAAGTCTCAGTAAGATAGCCAAACAGATGTGCACACGCAAGATGATAGAAGAAAAAGAAGAAAGAGAGAAAGATGATTCAAGCGGAGAGCGACAACCCTGCGCTCTTCGACTCTTCAACGTCTCACTCATTTATGGGCGATCCACCTCCTATCCGCTCTCGTCTTTTTCTCTTCTTTCTCTTCTTTCTCTTTTCTTGTGAGCGGCGAAATCCATAGAAATTAAACTCCCCCTCTGGAGCCACCTGTGCTTGGTTGAGAGTAGCAGGTGTTTTCTTTCTTTCCCTTTTACCGGAGAAAAAGAAGAGAAGGAAGACACGTACTTCGAAAGAAAACGCCTTCTCAATTAGCGAGAAAGAAGGAAGTCATCCATTCTTTTTTATCAAAGAAATGAAAAAGAAAGTCGAGAGAAAAGCGGGTGACAGGTGAGAGTAGACAAAGAGCATACGGCAGATAGAAAAGAGAAGATTTCTCCTCTTTGAAGATGAAAAAGTCGGTAAGAAGAAACTCCAAAGAAAGACAGAAGATCTTGATGAGAAGAAGACAAAACACTTGTCACAAACACAACAGAGAAACGAAAAAAGAAAAGAAGAGAGAGATTGCTGCGAAATCTCTTTCTTCTTTCTTTGGAACACAAGACTTTCTATCCTTTCCTTGGATGTTGGTAAGAAGCGTCACTCTTCAAAGAAAGCGGTCATTTTAGCCCACGCAGCGCTGCTGAAAAAGAATGAATCGAAATCTTTTTGATTTCTATCTCTTTCAAAACAAAAAGAGCGGGAAAAAGACTGGAGAAAGTCTTTCCACGAAAAAACCGACCTTCTCTTTGGAAAAGCAAGAAAGGTGAGCAACTGTCTTCTGTCGGCCTAACAAAGAAGTGAAAAGGCCACAAAGAAATCTACAAAAGAACGTCAAGACACAAAGTAAGGGATAAAGAGAAGAAAAGGAGATGTTTAATGAAGAGCTAGCTAAAGAACACAGCTCTGAAGATAAAAGCTCCTTCAGACCACTATCCCGACAAGCCATGCGATCAAAAGAAGAAACCGATCAAGCAAACGATCTCTCCATCTTTCTCTCTCCCTGTCTTTTTCATCTCTCTCTCTCCCTGTGTGTTCGTCGGCATTTGGCTCGTATGTGCCTCGATGGGGTGGAATGAGCGAAGGAGATTTCGAGTGGTTTTTGAGTGAGGGAAGAGAAGGGCCGATGAGATGTTGAGAGAAGGAATAAATGAAAATTAGATGGGTTATCGTCATTTTAAAAAGAGAGATTTTGATCAGAGATCAGAGAAAGTTGAATGACTTCAAGGCTGCAACGACAAGCGGACAATCGCTTTATGTTTCCTTAGGCTGTCCTTTGGTGACGAAGAGAGAGAGTTGGATTTCCTCCCTTTGGTTCATTCACTCTTCGTTTTCAGGTGATCGATTGAAAAGAATTACTCTTTGTCTTTTGGTTTCTCTGAGTTTCCTTGGATTCTCCGTATCCACTACATGAAGTGTTTTTCTACCCAGAGAAACACTTTATTTCTCTACCTATAGAAGAGAGTAGAAAGACACTGAAGAGAAGTGTAAAAGTCTCTCTCTGATGCTAGATGTTGGAGAAAGGAAGGCTTTTGGGACAGACAAGACCATCAGCTTAGAGCTAAGTCAAGTCCTTGTTTGGTGTATCAATCTCCTCTTCTTTCTACGATTACTAGGCAGCCATGCCTATCACGGTAGAAGAGACCCATAAACCAGACTTTCTCGACCTGGTGTATGTGACATTACGACCTCTAGATAATCCAGGAAAGACAGCCCAGAAAAGCTGATTTGTCTGGCACTGTAGGTGAAGAGATGGAGGCGAGATACATGTCATGTTGGACGAACTTGTGGAGCTGTGAGTTTCGTAGCGCCGTGAGCTTTCTGGTGGGGAAGAGAGATACGTGTATCGCAGTGAAGAGAGATAGATACTTCCTGGGGAAGCGGAAAGATAAGAAGAAAAGAGGAGAATGTCTTGTTGAGGAGGAGGTGTTTGAAAGAGACGCAGCAGTCGATAGGGTGTTGAACGAGAACGCAGATGGCAAGCCCGTAGTCTTTGGTCTCAGGTGGACTAGGTAATCGGTAGATGTTTTAACGCGCCACTTAGCACACTCTCAAAGGATATCGTGACTGTAAAGAGAAACGTGTGAAGTCCTCCCTTTGCTTGGAAAATGCCAAGACGGACGATGTTGTAATGAGATATCAAAGCCGGCTGATACAATCGACCCCCTTCTTCACGGACGGATAATCTAATGCAGCTGGGTTCGTACCTTGACGAACAACAACAGCGTTAGCTCAACCACAAGAAGCTCATGAAACTTCAGTTTCTTTCGACATCTCCTTCGCCGGAGAGTCTTCCCTGGCAATTCAGGAGTTGCGCAGCAGTTCACTCACCACGTTGCATGCAGTCTGAGCTCCAGAGTCGGCGGATATCATTCCCCTACCCCTTCCCTCGGAAGAGAAATGCACACATGCATGCTTCTTTCTTTCTCTCTTTAAGGCCTGGCGAGCGATAGATAGGCAGAAAGGCGTTAAATGAGAATTTCCAAAGAGCTGAGAAAGAAGATAGAAGTTGTTTTAGCCGAACGCTGCTCCAGGGCCTATGGCGCAATGGTAGCGCGTCTGACTCCAGATCAGAAGGCTGGGCGTTCGAGTCGCTCTGGGCTCAGAAAGTTTGTCTAGTTCGTCTGTTGATTCACTAACACGCCATAGGAAGAAGAGTTTCGTTTAGTGCGTCGCAGAAACTTAACGCAAGACTCGGCCTTCCTAAATCTGGCGTCTCGACACGGACTGATCCAACGGAGAGGCGAACTGGTGAGCAGGAAAAACAACAGTGAACTAGAAGGTGTGACCTCTCAAAAAGATAATGTCTCTCATCGCTTGGTGGGGTGTTTCCATCGTGAAACCCATCTCTGGAAGCAGCCAATCTGAAAACCGAGCGACAGCGTTGGCTGGGCCCGTGCATTGGGGCCCGTGTTTTTCATGAAATGCTGATGGTTCAGCGCTAAAAAGGCTCTTGTCTGCAATGCCAACTGGCTCAAAAAACCTGAAAGAGCTTCAGGCGATGAAGCTATCTAGTACGATATGGCAACTATCTTTTTGTTGCAAGAACAAGGCGATTCTCGGGCTTCGCCACCACTGTGACTTTCTATGGAGGATCCGCCGGTCATCAGAGGAAAGCCAAAAGGAGATTTCTTTGCAAGACAAAGTGCTAAAGAAAAGTTTCCCGACTAGCGCACTAGTGCCAGCCGGTCTCACGATTGCACTGTTCACCGGATAAAAACGCAAGCAAAACGGTACTCGCTTCTCTGTCGTCGATAGAGCCGTCACAGTCAGCTGGTGTGACCGCCTGGCCGCGTAGCATTCATTGTTGCCTTGAAGAGCACCCAGTGCTGAGTTTGCCGCATGCAACAAAAAAAAAGAAAGTCACACAGAACGGTCCTCAGAAGGTTCACAGTTACTCTCGTGTGTTGCCCTAGAGGGGGAGAGTTTTGGCAGGACCCCCCCGCAGGGACCTCCTTGTCTGCCTCGCTTGTTCCTGTGTGGTTTACTCTGTCTCCGAGAACAATGCGGTTCTGGTGGAGGAAAATAATATGCTGACTGACAGGGCTTGGCCTCTGGACTGCCAGCTGGAAACAAGTCGATTTGATTCATACGTTTCGTGGGCCTGTCGGGAAAATCCTTTATGACAGAGTCCCAATGCTCTTGTTGTGGCGCTCCCGTACCACGGCAGATTTCTCAGGTAGGGGCTAACCGCCGCGTTTCCCGGGATCTTATTACAGTCTCAGAAGCAACTGCGTTCAGCTACCGCCGTTCATCTGACCCGCAGGATAGTTAAGACCGAATCACTGGCATAGGAGAGAACCTGACCCGCCTTGCTTCGCTAATCTTCACCTGAACAGACTCTCCTCTCGAGCAGTGCCGAGTTCCCTGTAAAAACTCCCCGCTAGCATAGAGCCGGATGGGTCGAGAGGACACCGGGAGGCCTTGCTCGATTCACACTGGGCAATCATAATCTCTCTAAAAGAAACATGCCGAGTACGACAGCGGGGAACGTGTGTGCCTATTGGCATTCTCTCTGAAGGGGTTCTTGGACAAGTATATCCGTGACCAGGGGGAAAGACAGTGACAACGGCGGCTGCCTAACATGTCCGCGTTTGTGCTCATCGCTCATGGGCAGCAACTGTAGTACGCAGGCTCCCCATTGGGTAGCGCCAGCCATCATTGCGCCGGCGAATGGCCCTTTGACTGTCATTCGTCGCCTTCCGATTGCCAGCGCAGTTAGCTGTATAGCGCGTTATCGAGGTCAAGCGCAGACCTTGCATGTGTTGGATGCAGGGTCTCTCGAGGACCTTTGCGATGAATTTGTTAGCGAGTGTAAACAGTTTGGCGAGACAGAGTTTCGTCAGCAGCTCATCGACTTACTGACATCTACACCACAGGTCCTCGGCGGTAATAATAGATCAGGTGCCCCTGGTCTTGCTGGAGTGAGAGGCTCTATCGCGGGACAACCTACTGGCAGTGCTGCAGGGAGCTCTGCTGCCTCCGGTCAATGGAACAATGACGCGACTTCCCGGGGTCCTCCCGCTGGGGAGGAAACAGACGAGACACTTGTTCTTGTAGATGGTCTATCCGTTTTCTCGGCTATCCTCCTCCTTTCTGATGGCCCTTTAAAGGAGAAAGTCGAGCACTGTGTTCATCTTCTGTGTTGGACTCAGCAGCCCGAAGTTGAACCGGTAGCATTGTTTGTCCTTCTTGTTGGAGTTGTGCGTGGGACCGCGCTCCTTAGGCATGATGTCCCGCCTTCCATGGTTTTACTCTGCGAGCTGATCTCGCGTTTAGAGAAATCGGTTGAACTGATCTCCACAACTGCTAAATTTGGGTTTGAAGGAGCTACCATTGAGCAACCCCATGCTAGCGGGGGACAACAAGGACGGTCGGCTGCTAGCAATGCGGGTGGTTCTGCCCTCTCCGGGAGTCTACTTCCTCCCCCTGTCATTGATATGCTACAGAAGTATCATGGGCAAATATGGGAAGCCGGGAGTATTATTGAGGCCCTTGCCAATGATCCTTCAGTTCAGGCATATCATGATCGTATAACCCAAGTGTTTTCTCCAGAACAGATTGAGGAACGTGTTGCCCAGATCTCAACAGATTACAAGCAAATGCTACGACGGTTTTGCCACCCTGAAGCTTACAGAGCAGAACAACGTGCTAGCGCTCAGCAGCACCGACAATCTTCAGTCTCAAGAAGCTCTCGGATGTCGAAGCAATCCAACACATCAGGAGGAGGGCATCTCTATGATCTTGTGCCGCTAAGCTGGAAGCAGGTCAATGTGCTTGTCAGTTGCTGCGGCTCCAAAGCTATCAACACACGACTCCTCGATGAAATGCAATTCGAAGCCTGTCATACTTGTCATGATATGGGAATTGCATGGAAAAAGTGGGAGGATGAACCTATCCAAGAGACAGGAGATGACGAAGAACTCCTCGCTCTCGCTGCGGCATTCTCAGGGGCCAAAACGGAACCACCTCCAGCTAATCCTCCTACACCATCATCCGGGAAACAACCCATTAAAAAATCCGGTGAAGCTAATGGGAACAACACAGGATCCAATAATAATACTAATAATACAGCAGGCAGTGGCGCTCCCGGAGCAGCTCACCCTGCGAAAGCTGCCGCTCCTAATAAAGGCGCCAGAGCTTCAATCGCAGCAACTGGCGCACCACAGTCCCAGACAAACGCTCCTACCGCAGGAGGTCAAACGCAGCCGTCCGGTGCAGGAGGAGGAGATTCTTCTGCTTCTCCTAATGCTGCAACAAAAGACGGTGCTGAAGGTGAAGAAGAAGCAGATGCTGACGCCGCTGTGACAGTAGTCAAGCCGACTTGGAAGTTCATACCAAGTAGCGGCCCCTTTGTGTGGTCGGACGATGTACAGCTCTTTCTAGCTCCATTGCTGGCCTTCGGAGCTCTTGATTTCCATGGAGAGGGAGTTATCCCTTCGCGACATCTTGATTGCCTTATGGGTTTACTCAAAAAGATGGATCCTATTCATGGAGGTTTCTACAGTCGATTGGAGAAAGTTCTTGCAGCTGACACACGTGCTCTCTTCAATATTCCCTTTGATGTACCTGATCCCTTCAACAATCTCAAAGAAGAACTATCTCCAGCCAAATCCAACATTCGAATCTTGAACTTCGCCATTGTAGTCGCTGTCTGCGCAGCGATACAGGATAGACGCCAACACGAGACAACCTTAAACAATCGATTCCGACGCTTCGATGTTGACAAATCCGGGTTCATCCTTAGATCTGATTTAGAAGTCCTCCTGTGCGAGATCATTCGAAAAACGGCTGAGGTCGATGAGACCACTTCCGCCGTGGAGCAGGCCTTACAAAGTGTAGTTGAGAAGTACATGAACCTATTCGCTGGACCAAGTACGGTGCTCTGCTAAAGAAATGGAAAATGATCTTGTCAGCGAACACAATACCGCTGGCCATGCTAAGCGACCTCCGTTATGTTGAGATCGCTAGCGCCTCTAGTGGCATGTCTCTAAGAATGGGATCATTAGAGCCAACACCTACGTAAAAGCAGACACTTCTTCAACAAAACCGCCATCGGTACTCATTGTTCTTGATCGTCATCGAGGGAACTCTTCAGCACTTGACTATCTTCCTTCCGTTCTGATGAGTCCGAAGGCACTCCCGGGCCCGATTCCCAGAGGCGTGAGACCGAACAGCCGTGTGTCTGTCGCTGCTGCCGTTAGTCGATAATCTCAAAGATGGTGTCGAGCAGGCACTACCACTTCGTTCTTGACGTTTCTTTTTTTTCAGGACTTGTCATGAATGCATGCAAAGCAGTCTATCCTGTTTCTGTTGTTCTCGGCTGACTCACCTCCAAAACAGGTCAGGATCGGGTTGACTACGCCACATTTGTAACAGCTCATGATCGGATCCGAAAGAATGCTTTGAAGTTGAGGTCAGAAATACTTGAGCTGGCCTCCATGTTCGAGCCCGATAAAGGCGCACGCCGAGAATCGAGACGACAAAGTCAACAAGACCCAGCAAGGGCACGGCAATCCGCGTCCAGCAGTAGGTGTAAGTCTCACAAACCCACGAAGTAGCTTTCTTAGTAGTGCGTGCTTCTTGCTTAACTACAGCGAAAGAGCGTTAGTCTTGCAGTGTCGGAGTCGGGGGGATATTGAGAAGAGTGAAGACCAAAGAAGATCACGCTAGTTAACGAAAACCTCTCCTTTTCTATACGGTCACAATCTACTTCAGACAACAACTGTCCTGGATGAAGCTTTGCAACAAAGCGTCTTGTCTTCCATAAAGGAATAACAAAGAAACTCCCTTGTCTACTTCTTTGTCCTCTCCGTGTACAGTTAATCCCACCGGCTTGTAGTCTGCAGAGTCTCTATTGTTTAAGCGCCAGACTAGAACAGCATCCGTAATTCCATTCTATTCCTTGAAAGTACACCCTTCAAAGAAGACAGTTCTCCCTAAGAAAAGCGTGGCAGGCCCGCTAACTGGTCACATGGGTGCTCCATTTCATCCATCCCTCGAAGTCATTGAGAAGGGAAACAATGGAAGTCTTCCGACTGATGAATCTTCTATGTCCTGGCAGGCGAAGCTAGTGACATGCATCGCTTACCTGTCTGAGACTCGTAGATTGTAGGCAACTCTCAGTGCTTTTTGCCACTTTACTTCGTGTCAGTAAGCCTAGTCGTGGTTTTTCCCACCTCTAGAAGCAGCAGAAAGAGCGAGGAAGTGTCTTTTTTCTTTCTCTTGCTACTTTCTTGCAGTGCGAGCTCCATCTATGCTCCGAAAGAACAGTAAAATGAAGGGCAGCAGCAAGAGTGTCGTAGGTGAGGACGGTATGAGAAGTCTCTTCAAAAAATGAGAGAACATCTTCATGATAGAAAGCCAAACAATCCTTTGCTTGATTCTTTTCGTATGGTATACTTTTCTCATCATCACCACCTAAATTTCTTTCCTTCTGAATGGATCAAACCGATCAACACTCCTTCCACGCACTTAAAAGTTGAAAACCAACTCTAACTGTACTTCCAAAGAAAACGAAAGAAGACTTTTTCTAACCAAATCACTCTGCATGAAAGAGTTCTTTCCAGGCCCCTCAACAATCTTACGAATTCACTTGATCTATAGCCTTACTTAAAAGAACAGAGAAGAGGATCTCCATCCGGTCCCTCTCTCAAATCCATCAGCCCCTAGATGGGCTCCCACCAGCAGCATTCATTCACTTGTTCAGTAAAATATCCTTTTCAGCAAACACTGTTGTTTCTTCTCTACCGTCATTCATCTTCTGCCTTCTCATACTAACTACATGGTGTCAGTGCGGAGAGATTCTTCCAAAACTTACATCATTCTCAATCCTACAAGTCAGCTAAGACACCATGAGGGAGAAGGAGGTACCACGAAAGACTTTTCTTGCAGCACCGCCGGTAGATTCAATTCTTTCACCGCATCTCGTCCATCATCGTACGGTCTCTCTCATTCAAATGGAGCCTTTCTCTTTTAGATTTCTCCCTTGGTTTCATTCTTTCTCTATCACACGAAGAAAACTTCCTCGACCTTCTCCTCCTGTAAGAAAGCAATTCTCTGTCTGTCTGTCTGCTTCTCCCTCGAGTCTAAAGAAACATCTTTCTTCTTATGCCACAATGAAAACTTCACGGACACGAAATCTCACTACACCAAAGCCTCAATCGCTATCGTCTCCCTTCTTCATTGTGTCTCTTTCTTGGAAAAGTTCATTCCTGATTGAGAGACGTCTCTTTCAGCCTTTTCCGATTGTTTTGTCTTCACCCTTACACCCTTTTGCCACTGAATCATCCGACCACATGAACACGACCTCAGCCAACTGTAGCAAGCGTGGAAAGAGATCTTCTCGACGGAAAAAGAACACCATGGGCTTCGTGCTGCTGCTACATTCCTTTCTCCGCTACACATCGTGTGTCTTCTTCACTTTATCCTATTTTCTATACATACGCCACCCAACGTCTTCACGTGGTGATGTATGTGTTCCTGTCTCCTCTCGGATTCCTTCAAAAAAGAACGAGAGAAGAAAGCTTGATGGATCACGAGTGAGGTTCCTTCATGCCCTTGTTTAAAAGCGGTTCTTCAATTCTTCGTGCAGAAACGGTTTTTACATAAGACATTATCATTCCTATACATCCCGGTCTAGCTATGATCTTTAGGTTCTCAATGCCTGCCTGCTCTGTACGGGGAAGACCGTAACTTGAACTTCTTCACTTCACACTTCGTTAGAATCTTTTTTCATTCATTCACTCTTTGATTCTTCTTAGTCTGAAGCCCCCTTAACAACATACACCAAACAAGTAGAAAGAAGAAACAAGACAGGCAACCGTTGCACGAAGAAAGTTGAAGAAAGAAGAGAAAGCAAACACAAAGAAGTCTCGCTCATCCTTCATTTGTATCTCCTTCTAATGGAGCAAAAAAATAGAGCGGGCCAGTCTTCTTCTCAACGGCCAGAAGAAGAACGACCACTCTCCATCAACCACTTCAACACGTCTTAGACAAAACAGCAGCTAGACACGCATGTCTATCTCTCTCCTCTTTTCAAGACATGGTGAGCTAGCTAGCTAGCTTAACTTCTGGGTAGCGTCCTCACGACTTCATCAATCGCTTCAACTACATAGGGAATGTTCGAGTGATTCAAACCAGCCTGGATAAAAAAGAAGACACACGGACATTAGAAGAAGAAGAAAAGACTAAGAGAAAGTCACCTATCTTTCTTCTTGCCCAAGAGAACACTTCAGAACGTCATAAAGGAACCACGTCCTCTTGCTCTTCTTCTTCTTCTTCGCAGTTACGTGAGAGAACTATCTCACTGATAGAAAGAAGCTCGGCATGCAGGTAGGCATCATACTTGTCTATATAGAGATTTCCTCGGCTTGAGAAGACCTGAGCAAGTGTTGTAAGACCTCATGGAGAGAAGATGGAAAGGAAAGAAAAAAAGTTATGGTCCTTTAGATCAGGGGGGTGCGTGGGATCCGATGCCGTGCAACGAGTGGTAAGGGTAGAGACGCCTGGAGGTAGCACCTCGTGATAAACCCCCTCCACCACTGAAACTTCGCCATACACTTTTCCTACACATGCACCCCGATAATATATATATATATATATATATGACCAAAGTGATAGGTGTATATGTGCGTATGTACTATCTTTGTGATGATGTATATATACGTACGACCATGTATGGAGAGAAGAGCATGTATGGGCTTAAGCATCACAACTCTCTCTCTTTCTCTCTATAGCCATACAATTCTCTACACGTGCAGCATTCTTCTTTCTTATCTATTGACTCTATCAATCTCTTCTTTTTCTACATCCTACATAGTACTCCTGTCTATCTATCTTTAATCTACGGTTCAGATAGCTACTAATGGGTGCCTTCGTACGTAGTCCTTTTGATTGATCTTACCAGGCTTATCCGTCCATTGTTCATCATGTAGATATGCCAGTGCTCCTTCATTCTCTCAGACTGCTCTTCTACACACGAGGAAACCCACACACCTCACTCGAACATCTTCTCCCCATGACAAAAGAAAAGTTCCTCTCTCTCCTATTTCTTAGTGGTAGATGAATTAGAAGATAGATCTATCTGCCTACCGATCTACCTCCCTATCTATCTTCTTACAGATACATAACTGAATAAGCAAACCATGTATCTCCAGAAGCGACTGCATGTGTCTCGATGAACACACAGCTCTATTCATTCACCTTATCACTCTTCTTCTTCCTCTTCTTCTTTACCTCCTCGTACTCCATTTAGCAAACAAACGCTTCTCTCGAGAAAAATGTCTATACACCATCCTACAGACGTACACACATAGCTAGCTAGACAGGTGTCTACATAGACACAGCCACGCCAACCACAGATGACACATGGTGCATTTCTCGTGTCTAGCTCTCCCTCTCTCCTCTCCCCCTCTCTTCTTCTCTCGCTTTCTCTTTCTATAGACACCTCGATCTCTGTCTTTACATACATACATATCGACATATATCTATCTATTTCTATATAGATGGATATATAGATCATATGTGGGTATAGAAAACTTACTTGTAAGGCCGGTATAGGAGAACATTCCTATTTGATCGGTGATGTGCCTCCAGCAGCCTGGAGTGCCTTTCGCTTCGAGGCCTTTTCTTAGAGCTTCACGGATTCCTTGTATGCGACTAGCCATCTCTTTCAATTCAGCTAGCCATGATGTCTTCAATGCAGGGTCGTTCAAGATACGAGACACAATTCGAGCTCCATGTAAAGGAGGGCTGCTATACATCGGGCGAATAACCTTCTTCACTTGACTTAACACTACGCGAGCTCTCTCAGCTGTCTTACAGACCTGGACAAGAGAAACAACGCGAGAAAGAAAGAAAGAAGAGATAAGAAGGTCAGAAGACGCGACAATGAGAAGAGAAATGCAGGGGAGAAAGCCCTCACTTGACTAGCCTTCTCGGAAATGTAAGGATAGATGAATACATAGACATACACACACATACATAGGTATAGGCATCTCTAGAGAGAGAGAAAGATAAGACACACATAGAAACCCGTGAAGACGTCTATAGACATAGAGAGAGACAGAGATCCTGTTGCACAGAGAGATCTATATGCGGATTCTGCCTCTCTCTCTCTCTGTGTATATATTTACATGTCTACGTACGTATGCATGCTAGCAATCCCGCCTAGAGGAAACTGTCGTTCCCCTTTCATGCAGCGGATGTAAGAGAAAAGGCAGAAAACGTCACGCACGTTGTTTATGTCTCTATTGCAGAGATAGAGAGGTCAAAAGATATTTCAACTCTTTCAGATCTTCTCCACCTCCCTTGTCTCTGGAATTCTCTTCGCCGAAAAGAGTGAGAGATCTTTTCTTCGATCCTTCAAGAAAAAAAGAAAAGCAGAACAACCTCCCCCTACTAACCCTCTCCGAGGCAAAGACCTCACCCAACTGGCTGTACATGTAGACACACATACACACATACATATATATATATATATACATAATGAGAGAGAGACACACACTCACACATAGGTGTATATAATGTATATAGATATATATATGGATGTGCTGTCGTCGATTGGGAAGAGACAGCGAGAAAGGATAATAGCTGCCGATCAAAGTGAAAGACGAGAGAGAGAGAAAGAAAGAGAGAAAAAGAATGGAAAAAATATACACGAAAAGGACATAGTCAAGTGATAAGGATAAGATGAAAGAAGAGAGGCTTAAGAAGAAGAGAAAAGAGCGAGAGAGAGAGAGAAAAGGACTTACAATATGCAGCATGCCTACTCGTTCTCCATAGAGGCCTAGATTCTTTGCGAAAGATTGACAGACGAAGAATTCGAAATTTTCCTCACAGAAGAGCCTCGTACTAAAGCTATCGCGTAGGAGATCTCCCGTGGCATATCCTTGATAGGCTATATCTAGAATAGGAATGAGACTTTTCTCTCTACATATCTTCAAGACTTCGCGCCATTGATCTTCTGTCAAATCTACTCCTATCATATTCACATGCACACAAGAAAAAAAAGAAAGAAAGCAAGAGATGAAGAAGAAAGAAAGCAGCAGAAGAACAAGCAAGAAAGGAAGAGAAAGAAAGAGACAAGAAGAGCTCTTTATGTAGCGAGAGAGTGTCGACAAGCTAAATGATATAAAACGTAAAGAAAGTTGATAATGAAATTAACGTTATACGTTAAAGATAGACATATACACAGATAGAGAGATATAAAGAGAATTACACATTCATGTATACATGTCCGTATACGGCTGCAGAGAGATACAAAGATAAATAGAGAGGTAGATAGACAGGCAGATACATGACTGCTCTCTATCTTCCTCTCTCATTCTCTCTCTCTCTCTGTAGGACAGATAAAAAGGAAAAGGAGGACAGTAGCTTCGACACATGAACTAATGAATATCCGTCCACATCTTTCTGCGAGAGAAAGAAAGAAAGAAAAAGCGATAGACACACACCAATCGAAGATATCCAAGAAAGAGGAAAATGAAAAGAAGATGAAAGAACAAAAGTACGAAAAGAAAAGAAAAGAAGAAGACAAGGAAAAGAAAATAAAAAGAAGAGAATGAAGAAGAAGATCAGCCTAGTAAGAAGAGCAGAAAGCCCTTTCTTTCTTATCTCTTTCTCTATCTCTTCTTTTTTCCTTTCTTTTCTTACCTGTAGGGTTATGGGCGCATGCATGGAGAAGAAGACATGAATGAGCTGGGGCTTTGGCTAGACATGCCTTCATCCCGTCAAAATCGACTCCACACGTCGCCTGAATCGATTCATCCATCGATAATCGATTGAATAGCCAAGAATCGCCAAGCCGATATGCAGACAGCGACAAACCGAAACGCAAGAAAAGACCGACACACACAGAGGAGTGAAAGACGCCCCACATCTACTGAAAAGACACTCCTGTCCCTATCGACGGCATGTCTCTCTCTCGAGCCTCCCTCCATACACGATCACCTCTATACTACATACACATACGCACACATAGCCACCTACATACATATATATATATGGATGCATATGTGTGTATGTGTATGTATCAACAATACGACGGGTGGAGTGGTAGTATCTTGAAGCCTTCTTCTTCTTCTTCAACATAAGGACGCCAGAAAGCAAGAAAAGCGAGAGGTCTATTTGCTTTTTTCTCTTGTTCATCCTGTTTGCGTCTCTGCGAGATTCTTCTCCGCTTCTGCCAATTGAAAGAAAAGATCTAGGTATTCCAGAGACACACCTCGGTATCTTCATTTGGCATGATCTACGCAGAGAAGATTCTCACACCGCCCTCTACTGACCTATAAACATACTCCGCTATACATATGTATGTAGGCCTACTATCTGTCCGAGTTGTATGTAGGTATGAATATGTATGACTATGTATCTATCTACGTATACAAGAAAAAGTCTAAGAAGAGTGTGGAGCACCCTCCCCCCCATGATGTACTTGATCCATTCTTACAGGATTCCAGTAAGGGTAGATTTCCACCTTCATACCCGCCTTCTTGAAAATGTTCGGATGATTCGGCCACGTCGGATCGCTCATGTAGACTGTCTGTATACCGCAATTGAATACAAGAGAGAGAAAGAGAAGGAGAGACCACTGGATGAAAGAAAGAACGAAAGAAAAGAGCAAGGAAGGGAGCTAGAGAAAGAGGAGAGGGAGGGGTGAGAGACATGAAAGAAAGATCTATAGAGGCAAAAAATACATAGAGTCAGAGAACATGAAGAAGGAGAAAGAAAAGGAAGAGAATCCAGAGAAAAAGAAAGAGGAGACTGTTGAAGAAAAAGAAAAAGAAGAATAATGCAGCTGTCTTTGAGAGTCTCGAGCGTGTGAGGAGGATAGAAAAGAAGAAAAAGCCTTGATTTAACATAGGGAGCAACAAAGGAGAAGAACGAAAGAAAGAAGAGAAAGAGAGAGAAACTCGAGAATGAAAGAATCTCTTCTCATCTCCACACACCTAGACGACGGAAGTCTATATTTAATCTATCTATCTGTCTTGGCTCGGGAAGTAGAGATTACATAATTGGTACATTTCTTACGTAGATACAGGAGAGATAAAGAAAACACACATGTATTAGACAACATAAGTATACATAGATGTACATACAGCCGATCGAATGCACGAACCCTGGAGAAGAGAAGAGAAAAGAAGGAGAGATGAAGAATCCCGCAGCAAGAAGAAGAGCCCAATGAACAGAAAGAAGAGAAACGCATGCATGCAACTGAAGAAACAAGACAAACAGGCAAGACTTCAGAGAGAGAAAAAGAGATAGAGATAGAAAGAGAGAAGAAGAGATAGAAAGAGAGAAGAAGAGATAGAGAGAAAGAGAGAAAGAGAGA
>NW_027153423.1:0-220 GCF_002600585.1 Cystoisospora suis
TGCGTTGTTCTTCCGGTGATGACCTCGCGCTACTCATGGCGTTCATCCTCATCTCCTCTTCCTCCAGCAGCCGCTCGCGGAGCTCGAGTCCGTCGGAGGTGAGTGTTTTGCTCCTTCTCTTCTTCGTCTTTTTCTTCGTTTCCTTCTCTCCTTCTTCGTTCTTTCTTGGCCTTCCTTCTTGTGCATTGTTCCCCCCGTCTTCCTCTGCGTTTCGAGGTTC
>NW_027153424.1:0-270 GCF_002600585.1 Cystoisospora suis
AAGCGGGGGCCCAATCCCGACAAGCTCAACATGCAAGATGGGAACAAGCGGGGGCCCAATCCCGTCAAGCTCCGATGATGGAATGGGAACAAGTGGGGGCTCAATCCCAACAAGTTCCGAATGCAAATGGGGAGAAAGAGGGGGCCCAAACCCGACAAACTCCAAGTGCGAGATGGGAGCAAGCGGGGGCCCAGTCCCGACAAGCTCAACTCACTAAGTGGGAGCCAGCGGGGGCCCAATCCCGACAGACTCGTGCTTCGTGGGAGTCAG
>NW_027153425.1:0-5126 GCF_002600585.1 Cystoisospora suis
TCGCCAGCCGCTACTGGCCCGTGTCTTCCCTGTCGCCCGTTCGGGTCGTCACGCAGTCAACCACGCGTCCCGTGCGACCCCGTAGTGCTTGACAGCGGATTATTGTCCCGTTTCTCGGCCGCAACCAGCGAAGCCTTGGCCTCAGCAGATCACCAACAACTCAAAGAACACAGCACTTTCAGACAGTGCTGGCCGGTTAGAAACAACGCACGTAAGAGTGTGCACTGTTCGGCACATAGAGATACGCTGGCTTGTTTCCCTGTTGTACGCCGGCGTATCTCTATCAGTGCTGTATGATTACAACCTGAAAGGGCTCGGAGATTTGAACCCGTCACAGGCTCCTCAGTACACTCGCAAAAGTCTTTCCTCTTGAAAATGCCGCTCGCGCACAAAATAGCGAGGGAATTACAACATCTGCGGACATGTCGGAGCCAAGCTGAAGCTTTCATCGGCTGTAGAAACTCCACCTTACGATCAACACCTTGCTCCAAGATTTTTCCAGGCATGACCAAGCGCCCGAAACCTGCACTGCAAAACTGCTGAGTCGTTTACCGGTTCACGTTATACAGGCAGGCACGTCCCCACCCACGGCAAACAACCGCCACACTTTCCCCGACGTAGCCCCTCGCGCCATACACAGCGGAAATAGGCTTTCAGATGTAAGGCCCGGCGTCGACGGACTTTAACGACGAACTTAGATTTCTTCTATCAACGTCCGCGACGACGCCGGAGTCGTTGCGTAGCAGAGGACAGCCAGATTCGGGAACGTAGAATACATACTATGGACATATGGACTTACCGGAACAATCCACATACTTCCTCAGTAACTGCTCCTAATCCACTCACACACACAAAGAGTTCTGATGACTTTTTCGGGCAGCCCTAAGAAAGAGAGAAGCCGCTGATGTGCCTAACACCGTCAGAAAAGACGGCAGGGACAGGACCTAGTTTCTCTCTCTCCCGTGCCTACCACCTGAGAATTCAGCTGGACACACACGCCTGACGAAAAACTCGCTCAAGACACTCTGATACTGTGTACGCCGCCGTGGTCCCCCGCATTTACTAAGGGTTGTAGGCAGCCATCTACGTACAGGTTCCCGCGGCATCTGATGCCTTTTCTATAATGAAGCAATAGCACCTCGTCTCTAGTTCCCATCTTCTCGTAAATTCTGTCCGCATCTCCTCAACTTTCTTTTTCTACATCGCGTTCTACGGCCAAGCATCTGCCTGCCGCTACGGCGTACACCGCACCTCCAGACTAGAGAATCCTCAAGCCGCATGAACACGGAACATTTCCAGCAGCTCGAGAACTCGGTTGATTCGTGAGACAGGAAAACGAACTAGAGACGGAATGAGAACTCTTGCTTCGTCCACCGACTTCGGCAGAAGGTTCACAAGTTGGGCAATCTCGTACTGCTGCAAGTCGCCTTCTCTCTCCAGATTGCTGAAAACCCATAACGACACTGACCCAGGACCACATGAGAGACTATCTACGCGATACCTAAAGCACAACGTGACAAGAACATGCCGAAAATCACCGATATTATCCTTGTCGGAAACTCGTACAGAAGGGTGCTCTAATTGTACGCTAGTTAAGGCGCGGCGGAAGCTTTAGCTGAGAGGAGGAACTCACGTACTCAGCTCGTTCTCCAAACACACAGGCGGATCCCTTGTAAAACGTATCGAAAAAGCTTGCTGCCGCTAACCTCAGAAAAAGAAAGCCGATGTGCAGACAAATCAACCACACCTCGAAGGCCGGGACGGCACCGAGATCTTCCAGGAGAGAAGGTCACTATCCCGCGCAGCATTTCTGAGTTGCCGTGAAGAAAAAACCGCACCATAGAGGTGTCTTGATCAACAGGAACTATACAGCGCACAGAAGCACTTGGAAGCGGACATCCCTGCGGGAAGCACCCAGCTTCGTCAGGGCTGCGCTCAAAAACCGTTTTTTCCAGTCGCGCCTAGCCATCTCATGTATACGCCACCGCCGCTCCATTCAGAAAAAAGAACAGGGGTGCGAATCGGTTGTGCCACAGCGAACAGTTGCAACATCTCCGCAGGCTTTTAGTTGCAGTTCTTGCTCTGATAGCGTGATCGGCCAAAGATATAAAGCCACTTACCTTCGGAGATCGACAATCACATTCCGGCTCCTGAGCTTCGCAAAGCGGCTGCTGTAGTCGTAAGATGCCTTGAGCAAACTAAACAGCACACACGCACAAGAAAGGAACCGGAAGAAGCCAGTCCGTATATGCCAGGGCCCTGTGGGGTAATGGATTTACTACAGCTGAACGGCAGCGACAAGAGCAAGTGAAACCAGAAGATCACGACGACACATATGTATCAACAATATCTACGAAGACCTTATGCTGAGCAAGAGAGCAACTGCTGGTCGTACTAGCTTGTCTTTCGTATTTCCGTGAGCACCTGCTAGGTCTCAACTCAAATACAGGAAGATAAACGTACTCCACCTCATGTTTCTAAGTAGATGTGGGGTCCGCGACTTGTTGCGGAGGTTCTAGCCGGAACAGCCTGTATTTTCGCACGCATGAGACTCGAAGAAATCGTGCTCACTTGAAACTGGAAGGCCAACATACGACAAAACGACGAGAGGACAGCAACACCGTCTTCACCTCTTGGAAAGCGATCACGCTATCGGGCGCACCCATACACAGGGAGCGGGGAACGCGTTACCTTCCCCCGGGAACTATAAGGCCCTCACTTAATAACGACTGGCTGACATAACAAAGGTGTCCGCTGGTCGACAACCTCGTTGACATGCTTCACAGCACAGAACATGATCATAAACGAAGAAATACAGCGTACTTCTGAGCCTCCGTAGATCGAGTATTCTGAAGGCGAAGTTGGTCGCTAAGAATCAAGTGGAGTTCGCAGAGATTCAAGCATTTAGACATTCGGACATCTGCAAAGAGCCACAGGCAAAAGAAAAAGACGTGAAGACTATGCGCGCCATTATGAAGAAGTGGAGAACACAACTAGCCCAGCTGTTTTTGTCAGGGCCGCAACGTATGAAGGAAACGGTGGCAGGGGACCTGCATATGCATGTCCCCATATCTCTCGGCATCGAGAGGACGCACTGATGATTACTAAGATGGTTCTCTAGAGTGCTGGACGAGGGGTTTAACTAGACTTAAGTCAAAGGTAGAAACCTTCATCTTGATAAGCACGTGTACGGACAGCAGAACCATCCGTACTTCCTCAATCATGCACCTACCCACCTCCCCCACCCGTGTCATCCAGCTGCCCTCAGCTAAGGAGAAAGGTAACATGGGAAGCTATCTATCCGAGTCCAGAAGCTGACACGACTCTATTTCGGAAAAACGGAGGGGGGCACTGCGGCTTCGACCACGTTGACGACGCAGGAGTACCTGCCAAACTTGCTGACTCTCACTCGCGAAACGCGGCCGAAGCAGGCACCGCGTCCACAGTAAAGAACCGCAGGTATAAGAAGCAAACCGAAGAGTGTTCATGTGTCCTAGTTTCGTAAGTTAGATCACGAAGTGAAACTGGCCTCGCCCCAGCAAGCCGTCGGAAAAAATCATGTCGAAAAGAGCAGCGACTCCTCAAAGCCTCAGTAGAAGCTAAACCCAGGCTCCCCGACGGCGGACCTCTGACAGCTTACCTGTACCCAAGCCGAGAAGGTTCTGCTCGGTCGTGCGCTCCATCACGAAATTCCTTCACGAAGTACAAATTAAGGAACGTGCGCTCAATGTTTTAGCTTTGCTCAGAAAGCCTTTTTTGCTCTGGGTGGTGAGCCAAATCACTTGGGACCTCAGGGACAACGCGCTCGCGCAAGAAAAAAAAGTTTGCGTGTCGTCGACTCCTGTGGACTTCCGTTGCTTACAAAGTGTTGAAATTGCCGTGTCTCTGTAGACCTATGAAGAACTGGACAATGTGAGGCACGCGGGCCTAAGTACCGCGACTGCCAACTGCAAAGAATCGGTTTCCCCCTGGCAATGTATCTGCTTCCTCCCAGGGCGGCACGCAGGCATAACATGCAGGAGAAAAGAAAACGTGAGTGCGTCCGTCTCTCTCTCGGAAGCGAAACGATGAGTTACCAACCTGCCTCCGACCCGTCGAACTGGCGAAGAGCTAAAAGAGGAACTACGAAGGCCGGAACGACAGTGGTCCAGGGGAAGAGAAAGCAAGCCAGTGGAGAGCGAGGCTACTAAAACCCTAGGGAAAAAGCAATACCGCTGTAGACAGATCTGGCAAATGTGAAAAGAAACAGCGGGCAGTTGTATCCAGACCGCACAAACAAACAGCAGCTTCAAGCGAAAGATTCTATCTGTCTTGTTCGGTTTTTGCGATACGCCCGGGTCGTTTCTGCTGGAACTGTCGAGTCGTTGTCGCAACCATACGAGAATCATGGGATATCGCATGCATGTTACTCCAGATAGCACGTCCTCAGCCAGCCGGGTCGCGTTTTCGTGTGACACGACACGTCTCCTGGAAAGCGGTCCTCAAGGTCCCCTGCTGGCTACAGCTGTTCTCAAAGCTAAACGTCCAAGTCGAGAGAGTCTCTTCCGGTCAACTCGTAACTTCGTGACAGTTACAGGTGTCGCCACAGTTAACACTTGAAACAGGTCTTTGGAGAGTTCCAGTGTGTCGCGATCATCGAGTACAGACTGTAGCGTCAGCTTCCTGACTCTGCTGACTCTGCGGCGGCCGTTGAGAGAAAGCGATGCATGCCACGCTTCCGCTGAAGCTCCAAGCGACCGCCCCTTGAGTGTGGTACCGTTTAATGCAAATGAGTCACGAGTATACGAGTGCGGTATGTGCGAGGACCACCCTAGAAGTCATCTTGTTTGACACGTGCGTTATGCGGGCCGCGGACGAAAAAATCAGTCCATGTCCTGGCAAGTCCTACCGTAGCCGTTGCATTCAGCTACTGCGCCGGTGGAACAGGTGAACGCTGCGGTGCTTTTCGGGCGCCACTGAAACAGTCGCCTCAAGAACTTCAATGTTACGCACTACCATCAGCGACCTAGGCGAAGGCTAGTCTGCGCGTGGGAATCGCTCACGACACGGCATTCAGTAGGTGCTGCGGCACTCACGAGCGGCACAACATACAGGGTTGGTTGCGCGTGGAGACCACGCTTACTCAA
>NW_027153425.1:5323-6102 GCF_002600585.1 Cystoisospora suis
GAGGAAGAGATCAACAAGTTATTCTCTTCTGTAAAGAAGGAACGAGTCAGCTCGCTTGCGTGTAACCTATCCACTCTGCGTGTGTGACTGCAAGTCGTCGCGGCGAACGCCAGGTGTTCCCTCCGCAGCAATCAGGAAAAACGGGCGAACCGCGGCTGTTGCTGATTGTGTTGGGCGTGAAGGAGCCCACGCCTACCCCGGGTTACTCCGTGAACTGGAGTTTCACGGAGATNNGTGATGAGACTCGGTGTTCTGTACACGAAAACGGATTCCCAACGATCGCGTGTGGTGACCTGATGTATGTAGGCACTACAAAAGTGGTGCCGTGACCCGGGACCTCTTTCTGGCTTCAAAGGGGAATCCGATTGCCTCGCGTTCCCTAAGATTCTTTCTCCTTTCTTTTCTAACTTCATCTTACGCTTCTGCCCGACTAATTCAACGGTTTAAACGGCTCTTTCGCTGTTGTTCTCACTCGGTTTCAGCTAGTGGCAGCTCCGTGGCCGGTTGGATCGCGACGCGGCGCCGTTTTGTTTTTGTTTTCTAAATCATGGCCCCGACTGACGAAGGATCTTCTGCTAAGCAGAGGAAAGATACGGGCGTCTCTGCTCCCGCCGCAGCCGTTCCAGATCGCGCTGGGCGGTCACCCCTTTCACAGCCGAAATCTGTTTTAGAGGACGCTGTCGAAAAAGCCAGGGAGCTTGAGCGGCTTCATCGAGAGATGAAGCAAGCAAAGGGTACTTCTGTTTGCAAGGAGCGGAGACGACACGACCTTGGCTGGC
>NW_027153426.1:0-172 GCF_002600585.1 Cystoisospora suis
CCTGGCGACTTTGCGCGGCCTTGCACTATTCTACCCTAATTTACGCTAATCTGTATCTCCATAACCCAGAGGGTTACGGGGCTAACTTGGGTACTTCTAGGTACCTCTTCCCTTCCTCTATCTGGCTGTGCTACTTGTAGGCTCCCATTCCCCCTGTGAGCCCCACGGCCAC
>NW_027153426.1:792-1058 GCF_002600585.1 Cystoisospora suis
CGTTCTTGGATCGTGCGATCCCGACGTGGTCTGTGGGTTGCCTTGCCTTGCCGGACGTTCTGGGGTCTTTAGGTCGTTCCGTTTTGGCTTCGATGACTTGGTCCGTCTTCCTCGCTTCCTATTGCGGTCCAAGGCGGTCGTGGATTGCCCCTTGGATTGCCTATCTCGATATAATCTGGTCGTTCTGGCATCGGTGCGTTCTCACAGCGATCGTCATTCCTAAAAATAAGGCATTATTTGATGACGATCAGGGCAGGATTGTAAAA
>NW_027153427.1:0-527 GCF_002600585.1 Cystoisospora suis
CAATAGGACAAAAGGGAGAAGAAAAAAGCAAAGTTAGGAGCACCAAGATAGAAATCAGGGCGGCATCGGGGCGGTGGAAACTGAAGAGCCAAGCTCGGCGAAGAGAAAGGAAGAAAATTTCGCTGCAACTTCGACCAAGACGGAGAAGTCAACGGAAGAGAAGACAATTCGGGAAGGCTGGGGCAAGAGAGAAAAGCAGTTCAGGCGAAGTCGCAGGAGAACCAAGTAAAGCAAACAATAAGGATGAGAGAAGAGAGCTGAAAAGAACACACACACACACACAAGGAAAGCGGGTGAAAAAGGAAGCGAAGAAAAGGCATGGAGAATTAAGGAAAAGAAACAATGCAAGAGAAGGAGCAAATATGAGAGGAACAGGAGAGGACAAGCGAGGAGAAAGTAAAGGGAAAGAAGAACAACAAGAAAGTAAAGGAGCCGGAACTAACGCAAGGAAGGGTGAGCAGCTCGAGAAGGTGCTAGTCAAAACTAGGGGCAAGCGGGCAAGGGATAAGATAACGAAGAAAGTAAAA
>NW_027153428.1:0-3195 GCF_002600585.1 Cystoisospora suis
ACCCCCTCCCCCTTCTTCTTCTTCTTCTACAGAGACAGCAGGGAGTTGCACAACTCCCTGCTGTCTCTGTAGAAGAAGAAGAAGAAGGGGGAGGGGGTGGCGGCGGGGGAGGTTGGGGGGATGAAGAAGAAGAAGATGAGAGAGAATGCCGAGCATGCGGGGGGAGATTTCTTCGATCCGAAAGATGATGAGGATCTTCTCCATCGTCATTTCCCTCTCTTCTTTCTCTTGATACCCCATCAAAAGTCTCTTCTCCATCGAGTAAACCTCCTCCTTCTATATAGACATTGTCATCTCCACTACTACTACTAGCACCTCTCTTGCCACACATAGCGTTCGCCCCCCCTGCATCACTCCCACCCCGTGCTCCTCCTTTCGCTTCTCCTGCAAGCCGAGCTGCGACCTGCTGGTTGTCCAAGAGAGAGATAGGGCTACTCCCTTGTTTACTACGGTCAGAGGAAGAAGAAGAAGAAGAAAAAGAAGAAGAAGTTCCTTGCGAAGCATGAAGATGGGGATGAGAAGGAGGAGACAGTTCATGTCGTCCTCCTGTCTCTTCAAGATGACGAAGAGAATCGAGATCTTCATTGAAGGCCCGAGACTTATTACGTGTATTCTCTGATAAGATCGCCACAACTTTACCTGCAGAAGAGAAAAGAAAAAGAAGAAGAGAGAGAAGACTTATCTCTAGATGAAAAAGAACGTAGACCTATTCCGACCCAACTTCTCCCCTCCTTACCTGTTGAAGGAGACATTTGCGATACATTATTATGGAGACTGCTCGTAGGCCCTTCTTCTCCTTCTCCCTCTCTTTCAGGCTGGAGATCATTTGCCTTGTCTCCTCCCCTGCTTGCGTCTCTGTCTCCTGGTGCTTGCGGGGGGGGTGAAGAAGAAGAGTGGAAGGCGTTGGCAGGGGGAGGAGGAGGAGAAGAACGCATAGTTCCACCCCCACTATGAGGAGGAAGGGGAATGCCTCCTGAAGGAAAAGCGAAGGAAGAAGAAAGCACACGGACAGGAACAAAGAGAAGAAGATGAAGAAAAAGAAGAGCGACTAAGGAGGAAGGAAAGAAGGAAGGAGGGACAGAGGCTTTCAATGAAGAAGAAAGATAATAGAATAGAGAGTTCAGGAGAATTGAGAATACAAGAGGAAACGTAGTCGTCATATATAGAAAAGGAGTGCTGTATGTACACCTGTTGCGGTGTACATGCAAACAGCGTGAATATGCAGATAGATACGAACGGAGAGATCTATTAGCCACCTCTTCATGAGGAGATGGAGCATCGACATACATACATGCATATACATAGATCAAATAAAAAGCTTAAGGTAGATAGACGATATGTCTATCGTCCCTTTCTATCTTACCAGGAAACCCCGGAGACGAAGAAGAAGAAGAAGAAGAATCTCTTGGACGTAACTGAATGGTCGGTACTCCCCCTTTCAAAGGAGCGGATGATAAGTGGGGAGATGAAGACGAAGCAGAAGAAGAATCTGCTCCAGCGACACCTTCATGAGGGGGGGGGGAGGATAAGAATCGCACTGAGGAGAAGAAGAAGAAGGAGGTACACCATTACGGAAACGGGGATGGGAATGGGGAGGAAGAGGTGGAGACACGCAGCCGTCCGTCTGAGCGGATGAGAAAGATAAGAAGAAAAAGAAGAAGAAGAAAAAGATAAAAGAAGAGAAGGAAGGAGAAAGAGAAGAGAGAAACACGACATACGTAGATGAATGAGAGAAACTCTGGCAAAGAGAAAGAAGGGTTTTCTCCTTTCTCTGCAACGTTCTTCTTTGCTACATACATCCATACACATACATAGATAGAGAGAGAGACGTGCAAGAAACTGCTTGTATATGTCTGTCTCTCTTCACACGTCCTTCTGTATGTACATCCTGTCTAATTCCAGCCAGCCCAAGACGAGAGAGAGAAGAGAAAAGAAGAAATCTCTGCTAAGAGCGATAAGATGTTTCCTAAGAGTCCTTCTCTTCTGTTTCTCTGAGACTTTATCATCTTCTTCTTCTTACCTGTTGCTGTGGCTGAAGAAGAAGGAGGAGCTCACCGCCAGGGCCACCTCCTTCTTCTCCTTGTCCTCCCCCCTTAGGCGAGGAAGGAGGGACCAACAGTCGACCCCCACCTTCTTCATCTATTAGCCCCTGAGGCATCATACCGCCTATAAGACGATAGAGAGATAGATTAAAGATAGATAGATAGATTAAAGATAGGTAGATAGAGAGACGGATTAAAGATAGATAGATAGACCGGGCAGCAAGAAGGTTCTAGAGAGCTCCCATGGAAGACCGAAAAGAAAGAGCTGGAGTGTGAAGAAGAAATCGCAGGGGGGGAGAGGTAAGGGCCGAGAGAAGGGAGACAGGATTCAGTCCGTAGGAGAGAGGAAGAAGAAATCTACAGAGAAGAGATGAAAAGAGGGTGAGGCTAGGCAGTAAGGCATGGCAAGGGGGGGTGTTGTTTGAAGCACTGAGTGACTAGAGAGAGAGTGTGTGTAAGAAGACCATGCTGATGTATACGATAGGGTCCGAAAGAAAAGAGAATAAAAGAGAAAGAAGAGAAATAAGAAGAAAAAGAAGAATTAAAGACAAAGGAGAGAGAACCAGAATCTTGTAGCTACAGAGAGAGAAACAAAGAGATAGGCATCATAACTGGAGGCACTCGCCAGACGACAGGTGACATCCATATAGGTATTTATACAGCATGTATAGCTCTAGCTAGCCATGTACACATGAATATATATAGGTAACCGAAGAAAAGAAAGAAAGAATGAGATCTTACGAGGTGGTAAGTGAGGAAAGCCTCCTCCTCTGCCCATGGCTCCTCCTCCTCCTCGACCAATTCCTGGGGGTCCTAAAGGTGGACGAAGGAAAGCAAGATTGGATCTGAAGCGAATCTACGAAAAAAGAAAGAAAGGGAGATAAAGAAAGAAAAGAGAGTGAGAGAAAGACTGGAAGTGAGAAAGCAGTGAAGAGCGTAGTCAGGGGAAAGAATTGATGGAGATGTGACTAGCTTAAGACCAGAAAGGTAACGACGAAGAGATAGACGAAGTCGTCGCCGTGTTTTCATGGGGTGTACATACACTGGAGCGGACCCCCGGATGAAGCAAAACTGTCAGGCAGCCGCCTCCCCCGCACGCTTCCTCTAAGAGAAGTCTTCACTCGATACACATCTATCTATATGTATATATATA
>NW_027153429.1:0-11376 GCF_002600585.1 Cystoisospora suis
TGCCTATGTATGTCTATGTATGCCTATGTATGTCTATATATGCCTATGTATGCCTATGTATGCCTATGTATGTCTATGTATGCCTATGTATGTATGTATGTTTTCTTGCGTTGTATCCATGTGGAGAAATAAGCTAGGGAGATCACTTCGCTGCTCTTCTCTTCTTCTGTAGATGGCTATGGACTGGTGTATAAGAAGGAAGATAGAAAAGTAGGAGGGAGATCGGTTGGTATGGCTAGGTAGTGTCCATAACAAAATGTAGAGACATACATGGATCTATAGACATGCGTGTCTACGTGTATGCACTGCTATGTCAAGATTATTCTCACAACCTGTCTCCCTCTAGTAGATGTATATACATGTATATAGAGATATATCTATAGATATCATTACGACTATAGACCTCTATATATGCCTACGTATGTTCGGATTCTCACCCTCAGTGATAGCGCTGGCAAAGGATAGGTATGCATTTGCTTCCTATCCCTAGAGCTGTCTACAGACATGTACAGACGTACACGTGCAGAATCATGTCTTTCTGCAGTTTCTTGCCTATACTTGTATATCTATGTATCTATCTACCAATCTAACTCTCTCTCTGTCTGTCTATCTATCTATCTCTCTATCCAACACTTAGGCATCTATATGCCTATCTTTCGACCGCTCTGTCTGTCTGTCTGTCTGTCCATCTATCTATCTTTCTTCGGTTTATCTGTCTATCTGGATCTAGGTCTATGGATGTGTCGGTATTTCTCTTTTGTCTTACCTTACCCGAGTTACCACGACTCTAATAGCAGCCTATCTCCCTCTCTGTAGACATATGTATGCCGACATATATACATGTATATATATATATGTATACAAGAAAGGCGTGCATGCACGTAAGTGTATATATATGTGTGGTGTTGTAGGTGTTACCTATAGTAGTAAGACTGGCATATTCCCCGAAGGGCCCTGTACGCAAAGGAGAGCTTGGATTTTCAAGCTGATTCTGCAAGGCTAGTAAAACCTCAGCCGAACTCATCATCTGCTGTTGCTGGTGTACATACACCTCATCATTATCATCCATTCCTCCTGCCGACGTAGAAGAGGAAGGAGAAGAAGAGAAACTGCCTTCTTGAGAAGTTGAGAAAGGCGAAAACGAAGAAGATGACCTAGGGGGATGAATTCTTATGATAAGAATGATACTGCCTTCTGACACTCTCAGCACCTCTATCCGATCACCTTTCAAGCCTGGAATAGCCTACAACCGTTCACACACACAATACACACATGCAGTTACTGCATGCATATATCTATATATATATATATATGCATGCAATAGACAATTTATATATATATATATGTACACAGTTGATATACGTGGGTACACACATAGGTAGAAGTGATATAGAGATATCACATATATGGTGCTTATAGGCCCCGTCTGTTACATCTCTACTTTATATACGTATATATCTATATATATATATATATATGCAGGTATACAGAAGAGATACAGGGAACGGTCTGGAGTGGATGTGTGACTCTTTGTACACCCCTCTGGAAAAGAATGATAGAGTAGAAGAGGATAAGGCCAAGCCAACGAAAGCAAAGCAGAGAAAGAAGAAGTTAAAAGGAAAGAGAAAGAATAAAGAGTCTTTCACTGGATATCGGTCGGCTTCTGTATCTGTATCTCTATCCATATATCAATATGTACACATACATGTAGATGTCTATAGGCATATACCGAGGGTGTCAGTGAGAGAGATAGGATTGAAGTGAGATAGGATAGGAATATATAAAAAGAAAGAGGAAAGAATGAGGCATCGATATAGATAGATATCCCCTCTTTGTAAATCACAATACACTCGAGTAGCGTACGTACACCTGGTCTTCCAGCAGCTATGAGGAAGATTCTATACATACACACCAGCTCATAGAGCACATCTTTCTTCCTTTCAAAAACGAAAAGTTTGGTTCCTCTAAAGACTTCGAGAGAGAGAGAGATAACTCTCCACCATTCAAATCTTTTTCATCGAATCATCCATCTCTCTTCTTCTTCTTTTCTCTGTTTCTTCCTTCTTTCCTGGACTGTAAATCGATAGCCTCCTAAACGCATGAAAACGTACGCCTTTGGTACGACCCGACTACATGCAATATACATATATATATAGGCATAGGTATACACATACAAGCCATCTATATCCATAAATATATGTATATATGTATATCTTTGTACATTTAGACATGTGTATCTCTCTCTGTGTCTATATCTTCCTCTCCAGGTATGAAAGGATATGTAAATCTATCCGCATGGGTAGGTATATATATCTCTATCTCTTTCACTCTCTGTATACCTATACGTCCATATCTTAAGCCGTGTGTTTTACTTGGGCCAAAGAAGTTGTAAGAAGCCTGACAAAGTTGTCTTCGCCTTCTTCTTGCTCTATGGCACGTCGATAGTCCGTTGTGATGACCACCTTTGCTTGGAGAACCGACGGAGATTTCACGCACTGGCGTCCATCCCCTTCATATCCCTCGCGACAACTACAGAAATAGCCTCCTTCTGTATTTACACACCGAGCTAGCGACGAAGACGCGCAGACAGCTAGGCCCTCGAGACATTCATCGATGTCTTCACAGGTGTCTCTAAAGGAAAAGAAGGGAAAGGAAGGAGACAAGAAGAAGAAGATCATTCTCTCCACTCCGGTCTTGAATAAAGAGACGAATGAATTCTATAGAATCTCTCTCTCTACAGGATCAAGAAGAGGAAGAAGAAGAAGAAAAAGAAGATGTGGCAAGATGGCGGTCCTTCACATACACGTATACCTACATATCAATATATATGGTGCGTATATACAGCTAGGTCTAGGGAGGAGAATGGGATATATATATGTGTATATATGTAGAAACTGAAAGAGATGATGGAAGAGAGAAAGAGATACATTACACCCTTCTTCATGCCTAGGAAGGACGTTTGGCTGGTCTCCTTGTTCAGAGAAAGACGAAAAAGAAGAAGAGAGACAGTCTGGCTTGATCAAGGCTTCTCCGCTTTTCTTCTCTCTTTTCTTCTTCTTTCCATCGGATGCAATTGAAAGGAGAGGTATAGACTACAGATAGATAGATTAAAGATAGATAGATTAAAGATAGATACACAGATAGCGCTAGATAGACAGATAGATAGAAAGGTTAGAGAGGCAGACTCATACATATATATATATATATGTCTATTTGTGAATAGTAGATACGAAGAAGCAGGACTTCGTATTGTTCGCTTCTGTCAGCTGTGTGCACAAGTCATGAGGACAGTCTAGAGAACTTTCTTTCTGTCTCGTTTCTTGTCTCTCTCTTCCTCGATTTCCTCTATGGATCTCTAAATCTTAATGGAGAGAGACACGACTTATTGACATATCAACACACAAGGACAAGAGAGAGAAGAAGGAGAAGAAGGAGAAGAAGAAGAGATAGGTTGTGTGGCTTTACTTGATGCGTCGATAACCTTCAGCACACCCGCATGTCCCGTCATGTAGACAGTGAAGAGAAGAAGGACATTTCGATCTCCCATACTCATCGAGGCACAAATAAGAAGAAAAAGAAGAACTCCCTTCTCTCCCGCCACCTATTGTGCTGCAAGCGTCGATTCGGAATAGATAGAGAGAGAGAGAGAAGGATAGATGGAGGGAGTAGATGGTAGACAGATACCGAGAGTTCAGCACATCCAGAGAAACAATCTCTATACACCAGAAAGCATATAGAGAGAGATGTACATGCATGCATGCGTGTCTACATATATGCAAAGTGTATCTATACAAAGAGGTGTATCTATCCATACAGATATGAACGATAGAGAGATAGGGGGTTTTCCACTCTAAGCTAACGGATGGAAGGGACAATAAGAATATAAATGGATATCTATATACACTCACTCATATGTGCATAAATATACACACAGGTACCGATGTAAAGGTATACGAGTATAGACCTGCATATATATATATATATATGTATCTGTATCTATATCTCTCTCTATATAGGTATATGTATACATGAACGCACATAGACCCATGAGAGCATGCCTTGTAAGGGGCGTTTCTTTTTGTTTTCTCTTCGAGTTCAGAACTGTGAGAATTCAAATGACGAAGTCACATTCACATACATGTAGAAATACATACAGTCACATACACATCTATATCTATATACATACATCTATGGAGAGATGTATATATATGCATATGTGTATACATGTATATATATAGAGAGAGAGATAGAGGGTGGCTTTTACTTCGTTCTGACGTCATCATTCAATAGGGACAGGCAGAGAGAAGGGCCACAGATAAATTCTGAAATCTTTGTCTCTCTTTTCCTCTGTATACGTCTTCACGGTAAAACAGATACATAGACATACGTATACATCTCTCTCTCTTGACGCGGATAGTTGCATATGCACGAAGCGTTCAGTTGGAAAGAAGAGAGAAAGAAAAGAAAAGAAGAGACAGGAGATCCGGTGACTGTATAGAGAGAGACACGATAGTAGTAGTAGTAGAAGGAGACGCCTGTAGAAGAAAGACAAGATCTTTTCTAGTGATCTAGATATCTCGACTTGGATTTCTGTCAGATATACACTCTACCCAAGGTGGTGAAAAGAATGAAAAGAAGAGGATGAAGATAAAGATAAAGGTTTACCTCTTATCACTCCTCCGAATGACCACATCGCATATAGACATCTATAGATATACATATATATATGTGTATATACATACATACATGCATATACATACATCTGCATACATCTATATATCTATATATAGATATAGATCTGTATACATATATATATGGAGATTGGACATGTGCAGTCATTTGTATCAATGCGCATGCAGATCTAAGTAGGTATGTATAGCTATATAGATCTATTTCTCCATCTCTAGATAGCTCTACGTAGAGACTAATTCACATGCAGCTGCCTCTCTGTATGACTTGCCTCCTGCTCTTTAGCTCTGTATCTCTACATAGATGGATACTCCCACACAAGTATACACTCCTGTCAGAAGGGTTCAATAGCCTTTCTCTCTCTTTCTCTCTTTCTCCTATGTATGTGACAAAGGGTATCTCATAGATCATCGACAGTCTTTCTTTCTTTCTCACTCTTCTTTTTCTTCTTCTTCTTCTTCTTACTTCATGAATTGCACGTTGGGCCTTGAGGGAAAAGAAGATGAGAATGACGAAAGGAGGAAAGAAACAAGAAAAGAAGAAAATTAGGAGATGAGAAAGACGAATAGAGAGATAGAGAAAGCATTCAGAGAATACAAGAAAGAGAGAGAAAGAGAAAGAGAGAGAAAGAGAAAGAGAGATAGATGAATAGAGAGAGAGAGAAAAGGTTTGTCTTTCAAGTGGAGGTGACGTGGGTAGATCTTGAATACTAGCTAGTACAAGGAAGATAAAGATGGAAATGAAGAAAATGAAGAAAAGCAACAGAAAGACAGAAAGACAAAAAGGGGCGATCAACGCACTCATTTCCCCCCTTTTCCTCCTCCTTTGAGACACACAACGCAAATCAGTCTCATAAGAAGAGAAACGAACGAAGAAAAGAAAGAAAGAAAGGAGATAAGAGAGAAAGAAGAGCCGAGAAAAGGATAAGAAGAAAGAAAGAAAGAGACCATAAGACAGAAGGGAACAAAGATATAAGAGAGAACGGAGAAAAAGATCTAAAGAAAGAATAAGAAGGAGATAAGAAAGAGGTGTTGCGAAGGAAAGATACAGCAAGAAGAAGAACACTAAAAAGAAAGAAAGATAGGAAGAGAGAGAGATCTTATCAACCCAAGTTTTGACAGAGAAAGTCGCCTTTTCTCTCCAAAGTTATCGCAAAGAAAAGAAAAAGAAAGACTCTCTCTTTTCACGAACTTGCTCCATTCTGGAGAGATACATATATACATACACCAATCTATAAATACACACATACACATGCCTACATATATATATGTATACAGCTATATACAGATATACGTAGGGATACATATGTATATGTCTGTCGAACTTTCGGGTGTCTATGTATATAGATGTATCTATATGTACATTCACACGCCGATAGCTCTATATCTATATCTACACATGGAGGTTATTGTATGTTAGCTTTATAGACAGTTCGGCTGTATGTACACCCGGATGAGCGCCATGTAGATAAGGAGGAGGTCGACCAAAGATTTCACAGAAAGAAGACTTCGTTGTGAATGATTGAATGAAGAAGTGAAAGAAGAGGAGATCAAGAAAAAGAAAGAGATCTAGCCATAAAAAGAAAAGATCAAAAGCACTACGTTCTTTCCTATCTACGTCTTCCTTCTATCTGAATGTATCTATCTATGTATCTATCTATTTCAAATGAAAGAAAGATGTGAGAATAGATAAAGGGCTGAAGCAAAGAAGAGAGAATATAGATATGCGACTTGGCTCTTCTTCTTCTTCTCCCATGTCTTGCTTTGTTCCTTACACGCAGAAGGTCTTTCCGTCGCCTATGTAATTCGCCTACAGATAGCAACAGAGAAACACAGGCACAAGGAAAGAAAGAAAGAAAGAAAAAGAAAAAGAGAGAGAAAGAGTAAATGAAGAAGAAGAAGAAAGATAGAATGATCAAAGACAAAGGAGAAACAGGAAAGGCACCCAAACCGAGGAAGAAAGAAAGAAAGAAAAAGTGAGTAAATAAATGCATGCATGAATGAATTCTTCTTCTTCTTCATGAAGGCTAGAGCTAGTTTGTCAAGAAGACGTTCTTCTTGTCCAAAACGATCGAAGCCTTTGAAGAAGAAGAAGAAAAAGAAGAGAAAGAAATAGGAGAAGAGTCTTCGATGAGAGATGGAGAGATCTCTATGATCTCCCTCTTTTCTTCCCCTCCTTCTTTTCGCGATCGGTCACTTTGCGTCAAAGAAGAAAGACAGGGGAGAGATCAGAGACAGATCGAGAGCTAAATGAAGGAAAGAAGAAGATGAAGAAGAAGTAGAAGAAGAAAAGGTGGATGACTTAAGAGAAGATGACAGTGATTTGTATCGAAACAGAAAGGAAGAGAAACCTCACTCATTTCTCTAAAGAGTTGTAAAGAACAATACTCATATATAGAGAGATGTCTGTACATACACCTGAATGGTAATAGCAGTGGTAGGAGTAATAGCAGGAGGCAAAAGTTTATCTAGGCCTTCGCGAGAGAGAAGAGAATCTATCGTCTTGGGGTGTATGTACACCACACATAGACGTAATGAAGAAGAAGGAGAAAGAGACGTTGAAGAAAGAAAGAGTCGTATCGAAGAGAAGTAGAAAAGTTGAACGTGTGATACAATGAATTTTCAGATGCAATACGAAGGAAAGAGAGATAGAAAGAGGGACAGAAAGAGAAATATCTCCTAATGTTGATAGATTGATAAGAAGTAGATTATAGATGAATACACAAATGAACTACAGACAGAGAGATGGATCAGAGATTAAATAAAGATAGATATATGATACATCGAGATAATATATACAGCTAAAAGACAGATAAATAGATAGATAGATACGTAGATAGATCAAAGACATATGGAAAGAAGATGAAAGATAGACTGAAGATAGATAGAGAGATAGGCAGATACATAGACTGAAGATTGATAGGTAGATTAAGGATGGATAGATTAAAAATATATATAGATTAAAGATAGATAGATAGATGAGAGATAGATGAAGGGAGAGTTCAGATGTAGCGGTTTGTATAGATCTAGATGAAGAGAGGCGAAGGGAGAATGTCCAACTGACTGAACGATGGATAGATGGATGTGTAAGGAGAGAAGTAGTAGTAGGTGGTGGGGGGTGTGTGAGGTAGAGTTTCTGTCTTACTTGGCATAGGCACCTATAGCTTCCCTTTGTATTGACGCATACAGCTAAGGGATGGCAAGGAGACTTTTTGACTTCTGCGCATTCGTTGATATCCTCGCATTTCATTCCGTCTCCTTCAAATCCAGCCCGGCATCTACACAGACAGACATGCAACAGAAAGAAAGAAAGAAAGAGGGAGAAGGAAAGAAAGAAATGAGAAACGAAGAAACAGGGAGAGAAGATGTGGATCTCTCTCTGGATGTATGCATTCATTCGGGGGTGTAGTATGGATACAAAGAAGTCTTAGAAGAAGAGACCCTCCGTAAATCTTCTATAGAAGAGAAGGGAGATAAAGCAAAAGCTTTTAGAGGTCAACAAGGATCTATAGCTACAACGATAGGCATACAGATTCTTCTTTCTCTCTATAGATATACATAGAGATAAGTATGTTTATATATTCATCTATCTGTAAAGCTCTACATATGTATGTATAAAGATGTATCTAACTAGACATCCATAGTCGGCAACATAGAGAGGAGGCATGTCTCTCTATGGCAAGATAGATACAGCTATCTGTCTCCTTCTCTGCTCCGATCGAGGCATTAGCTTTCTCTTTCTTTCTCTTTAAACTATCTAGTATCGTTCTCTCTAAGGCTCTTCACATCTTTATCTGGGGGGATGACCTTCTTTCCTACTGTAGAGAAACATCTTTACTTTCGACTCCGTAAACTCGAAAAGCTCTTCTTTCATTCCTCTCTCTTTTCAAAGGCTGATATATATATATATACAGATATAGATGTCTTTATCTCTCGCTCTCCTTATCTTTTTCGCTTCTTCCGCATACCAAGGTAAGAGACGAGGTTGGTTCATCTTTCTCCTTCGTGCTTTCTTTCCGAAGGATTGAATGAGAGAAAGAAGAGAAAGAAGAAGACAAAAAAAACAAAGAGAAGAAAGCCTTTCTTTCTTTCTTTCTCACTCTTTCTTTCTTACCGACACCGATAAGATCCATTTGGAGATAGCCATATAGTCGATGTGATAGCTGGAGAAGAAGAAGAAGATGAAGAGGGAGAATCTTCTTCTTCTCCTCCTTTTTCTCCTTCTGTTTCAGATGCCTTTCTAGGAAATGTCTGTACGGTAAAGAGGAGAGTGAAGAAAAGAGCAAAGAAAGAAAGAAAGAAAAGAAAGAAAGAACGAAAGTAAGGGAAATGTCTCCGTGAAGGCTCAGGTGTATAGACACCGTGCAAGGTATAGAAGAAGAAGAAAGCGAAGACGTGAAGAGAATACAAATGATAGATAGGAGATTTCATATGCATCTTGGTGTCTTTCTCTCGGTTTACCATTCATTTGCCAGACATATCCATCGTTTCCTTACGTAGAAGTATCATTTCTTGAGAGAGGTCCTAAGAGGAGAGAATGAATGGACGGCAAAAAAGGAGTGAACTCCCCCTTTCCTTCAGCTAGACCTTCTCTAGATATCATGGTCTTGTTCTTCTTCATCTTCCTCACACATCTCGGGTGTATGTACACCTCCTGTCCAGTCAACGCTTAGATCATAACTTGTACAGTAGCAACAGATGTCGGGATAAAGGCAAATCACTAGCCTTTCTAACATGTCTCTTGTAAATACTATCCTTCACCTCTTCAAGAAAAGGCAAGTCATAGATGCCTCTTCGCTCTATCTATCTATCTACCTTTAGTCTATCTATCTATGTTTCTTCAATCTATCTATCTATCTATCTTTAATCTACATATCTATCTATCTATCTTCAACCTAGCTATCTATCGTTAATGTGTCTCTTTCGCTCTTTTCTCTCTCGTCTTCTCCTTGATGCCTGAGAAAGATCTTTTTCTTACTTTCTTCACATGGAGAGAGAAATCTCTTTCTCTTTCATGGAGTATTCTTCCTCTTCTCTTTCTCTCTTCAGACAAATGCAGTCTCTCTTCTTCTTCTTTTTCTTTTCTTTTTTCTCGTTCTTTCTCCAGTCTCTCTGAGGAATGTGGATAGTTTTCTATGATGTCTCTGTCTAAGATAGATGTGCTGCGAGTAGGACTAGTAGGAGGAGGAGCGGTCAAAGTCTCTCTCTTTTCTCTCTTCTCTTCGATCTCCGCGGTAAAGGCCTCGGCGCTCCTCCCCTTCTTTAGCGAGGAAGACGCGGAAGAAGAAAGAAGAGGAGATGTCTTGGGAGATTCTTCTATTTCTTCTCTTTCATCCTTCGGTAGGTCGTAAATTTCACACACTGCATTGACGTGACAGAGATTATCTACGCATGCACCGATCGGCTGAATGAAAGAGAGAAAGAGAGGGAAAGAAAGAGGAAGAAGATAGAAGGAAAGAGAACATATGAGAAGAGGGAGGAGAGCAGAAGAGAAGACAAGAAAGAGAAGAAGAAGAAGAAGGTCTGTTTAACGACTTCCCTTGTTAGGTTGTCTGGGAGATTCTTAAGATTTCTCTTACACGGAGGAGAAGAAGAAGAGGAACACGGAGAAGAGGAAGAAGAGGAAAAGAAGGAGAGGACAAGGAAGATAAAGAAAGATGGAGGTCTCTCTCTTCATTTTGTGGGGACAGAGAAGACTTTATAAAGACAGGGAGAGACCAAGTCTACATGAAGGCATTGGTATATGCACATCTATCTACTCGCCCTATCCAATGATCTATACATCTGAAGTCACAGACACGTCTCTCTCTCCATGTATATGTACATATGTAGACTGGGTACACGTTTAGGCACTGCCAGTTTTGCAGATGTATACATATCTACTTATCTATATATATTTATATCTATATAAATCTCTATGTATATCAGTGAGGCATAGAGATGCTTATCTCCAGTGATATGCAAATCATTTCCACATACCCAAATAGATGCACATATACAAGTATGCAGATATACATACATATACATAGCATATCTAGATCTATATCTACGTATGTATGCTGTACAGAATTAAGCCTGGGAGAGCTGCAGTCGCTAAACAGGGTCTCTAGGAGAAGAGAAAAGATGATAAGACTCGGCGGGGAAAGATCTTTCCATGTTGCGTCTTTCCTTACGTCTTCTTAACAGACAGGCCCTAAACTCCTACTGCACACACCATTCTCCCCCTATGATGAGCCACGTATACCAGCCTATATCTATCCAGCTATAGAGGTGTATAGATATCTCTACGTATAGGCGTGTGTCGAGTTGTGCAGGTGCATCTATCTGTCTATCCCCCCTCTCTCCAAAGTGACTTCTGTATGAGGAGGGTCTTCTTCTGTCTTCTCTCTACACTGGGAGAAAACAAGGAAGAAAAGGAACAAGAGATAGAGAAAAGAAAAGAAGATACATAGACAAACAGGTAAATAGATAGATAGATAGGTAGACAGAGATAGGTGTCTATCTATATATACGTATATAGATGAGTGAAGAAGAAAAGTATGGATCTGTTATATGCTATGACCTCCGTAAGGATAGATAAGGAAGATTCGAGGATTCCTCGTGTCTAAAGAGAGAAAGAAGTAAACGAAGAGAACTTTTTCAATTGACAAGAATTGCTTCGTTAGAGCTGAAGATGTAAAGACAGGGA
>NW_027153430.1:0-585 GCF_002600585.1 Cystoisospora suis
TCCTCCTCTGTACCGGTAAGCGAAGCTACCGTATTATAGAAAACTAGTGCCGGTGTGACGTATCTGCACAAGATGCTCTTCTCTTTTCTCTTTGTTGGGAAGGGGAGGCTGGACATGTACGGATAGTCTGCTCATCGCCCGGGTTGTCCGCAGGTGTAATCACAACTGAAACAAGGAGACTCAGCAACAGACAGCACATCTCTTGAAACAAGGGGACAGGCTTCTCTTTGTTTTCTGGGACGCTGAAGAAAGGTCCCTACTCCGGGCGCCTCCCCGAGATCAAAGAAGACCGGACGGCCCCAGCCACCAAACCGATTAATGCCGAAGGAGTCAGGAAACTGATGGCCGAGTGTTTGTCGCAGACTAGCCTGCCACGTCTGGCGGGATCCTGGCGACCTCCCGATGAGGGTTCTGCTTCCTGTGCTGCGATCAGCACATGACTACAGGTGCCAGGCCGCGAAGGAACCCGCCAGACAGGAGTTCGCTCGTCTATTTTACGGAGTGCCCTGTCCCTTTTGCAAACGGTGTACGCCCTGAACGCTTTATGACGTTCCTGAAGTTCTTTGGGTAATGCAGCTATGGATA
>NW_027153430.1:1075-1296 GCF_002600585.1 Cystoisospora suis
TAGCCAAGATCATAGATTGACCACCGAATACCGTTCGGGTAGCATATTAAATAGCTGTAACTACTGTTGTACATTCCTCGATTATCAAATAACGGTACAAAGCTGTAAACAAAGGACTCCTTAGCGGTTAACCTTTCCTTTTCCACCAAGGTACTAAGTAAGGGATTGGAGACAAGAGGTTGGTGAAGGGCGTGGTTTCTGGTTCAACTCCAGGGTGGCCT